>NW_006800178.1:327762-331156 GCF_000485575.1 Poecilia formosa
CCCCACTACAGAGGCAGGATGATGTACATGAGGCCTGGAGAGTACAGGAGCTTCAGGGACATGGGATATGGAGGAACCAGGTTCATGAGCATGAGGAGGATCATGGATTCCTGGTATTAAATGTCTTTTCTTGAATACCACTGAATTAAAACATTTCCAAACTACTGGTATCTTTGCCATGGTTATTTATCAAGTAAAAGATCATCAGAAACTGTATCACAAAAATTGCACCTACAACAAGACATTAGTATTTTGACATCTGAATTACAGAGGAAATACTACAGAATGTGTTGGACAAGATGGAGTAAGCTAATTTGTCTTAAAAAGCAGGATATGCTCTTATCAAAGACAAGTGAAAGAATAAAGTTATGTTGCAGTTAAGTTTCACATCAGGTGACAAGAAAGGGTTACAAAGCAATTTTGTAACCAGTATCCCAACAAGAACATTCCTAGAGGCAGCATGCGAAACAGAGAATGAATGTCTCATCTGGGGTTCACCATGGGGTCACAAAACGAAAAGATCAGTTTCCTTTTGTGCCAGTTATCACAAGTGCTTGATGAGAGCATTTAGGGTTAGATAGCAAATACTTTTTATTGTGAATAGCTTTTCTCTAAATACATTTAAAAATTTCAAAAAGGCACTTTGTACTTTCTCAGGTTATTTTTTTTTATTAAAATGAGTTTTATGAATGGAAAAAATTAGGTGTAACAAAAAGTAGAAATATGAAAGAGCAAATACTTTTTCACAGCACAATATTTGCACTCTTTGAACCTTTCCATATTTTGTCACATTACAGCCAAAAACAAAAGCATGTCAGACAAACACAAAGTACTGTAAAGTGGAAGGAAAATTATACATACTGTATCTTTCAAAATCCATGCCCACTGAAGCAAAACAGCTCAAGCTCAATAAGACTGGATTGGATTGAGATATGACGGAGAAAATTCTATTTCAAGAACAGGAGAATGAAGACGACAAACCTGCCGAACTGCGTCTTTAATTGAATGCTTTTCTATGGTGTTATTACTGTATTTACACAATCTCCATCCAAGCCAACTATCTATCATATGGAGCGTAGTTTAACTATAGTGTTCATGCATCTCGGATACCTGTAAAAATATAAATTTTACCACAATGTGAATGAAGTAAAAAAGCCTTGACATAATTAAGAAGTTAGCTAATGGGCACGCCAAGAACATCACTGAATGCATTTGGATAAAATAATAATAATTATATCCAAAACATGCAATACAGTTATATCCTCAAGTAGACAGCTAAAAGCTAGCACACAGAGCTAAGAGCTAACAGAAGCAGAAGGCTCAATCCTACTATCAAACTAATGGTCAGGACCTCATCATCAACACACAAAATTCATGTATAGTAGAAGCTTTTGTCATTTTATTAACAGCTTTCTGCTTTGTTGTGTCCCTAGTTTCCATAAAGAGAAGGAACTCACCACTCAGTCAGACAAACTCTTTTGGGAAACCCCTCTTAATAATGCTGAAGGTTGTTGAAGCACTCGTCCTGAAGTGGTCTGCGCAAACAGACTTTCCCCACTTTGGTGGGTACATTCCAGAGAAAAATAAAGTTTAACCAGACACTTCAAAGGGCCTTCAACGTCCAACATTTTGATTTGCCGCCTTGCAACTTCGCCATAACTGAACTTGGGCTACAAAAATGCTGCGAGGAAAAAAATAGCGCATTAGCAGGAAGTCAAGACAATATGTAGCAGTTCCACAGCAAATGCACTGACGTCAAAGACAAGAAAACATTATGGAGAAAAATGAAAAGACTGAATAATTTAACCCAAAAGGAATATTAAAACACCAAAGCGCACCAGGGGCAATACATTTCATTTTTTTTATACTTCTAGAAACTCAAAATACTCAAAAAATCTATTTAAGGGCTGAAAAAGTAGATTTTGCATGATATGTCTCCCTTAACACTGAAACAAGCAAGGAGAAAAATTCTAAGCTGAAATCATTAAAAAAAGACATCAACAATCCTTGAGTCTTTGCCACAGTTGACAGGTTGACAATCTGTCTTGTGACTGTAGCATCTGAACTCCACACAAGCAGAGCCTGTAATGAATTTGACAATTTCATTACAAAGAACGTTATAAAAGCAGATGGTTGATCAGCAAATCAACAAGAAATTCAGTACTATGAATGCGACATGTGACAGACTGGCGACCTGTCCAGGGTGACCCCGCCTCTCGCCCGGAACGTTAGCTGGAGAGGCACCAGCAACCCTCCCGAACCCATTAAGGGGTGTATAGAAAATGGATGGATGCATGGATGGATGAATGCCATGTCCAATCAAAAAAATGTACACAAAATGACAATATTATAACAACTAAGCCATAAAAACTTTAAAAAAAATAAATAAACATAAATCACTTCAGCTCTTCTTCCTGCTGTCTTGATACAATAAAACTGAAGTTATTTAATCATGTTTTTTGATTTAACTGGGAATGATCAATTGTCAACACAAGCTCCAGCTACTATCTGGAGCCTAACCCTAAATATGGAATGAGTTATTGACTTATATATATATATAAAAACACTAAAATCCTAGTTCTGATCTACGCTACAAACGCTGCCATTATATGGCAATTGAACTGTACTCAACCATGTTAAATGCCATTGAAATTATTCAAAATACTTGCTTGAATTTGAAAGTGTGTACAATGAGATGAAAATAACGTGATGGCTTTTTTTTCTAATTACCCAAGACAATATTTGCCAGACAAAAAAGACAAAAAGTAAATATGTGCCTCTAGAGCATATTACATAAACCATGATATGGTGTAGTACAAACCCAAAAATATGTGAAGTTTATAAAAAGTCTACCTACACCAAACACTAAAAATAACAGGCATTAAAAATTCTTTACAGTCACATGCCTAATTCCCATGCTCAAAGCACTGTTTAAAGTGCTATGTGTTCATATATGACCGACAGGTTTTTCTAAAGGCTAATGACAAAAAACAGGCATGTAACCTCGGCGTACTGTGCAGCTCTATGGTAAGTTACTGAGTTAGCATTTCCATAAAAGGGGGCCACTTACTCTTTACATTTGCTCAGGTATAAAAGCAAAGAGTTAACCAGGTAGGAAGTCAGTACAGGAGCAATAGCCACCACTCATCTGCAGCCAACATGAGCAACACCGACATGAACATGAGGGGCAAGGTGCGCAGTCCTTTCTTGAAATGCAAAGAATTATTTTACTTCTGGTCATTAAGGTCATCTTCCTATGGAATATTTTTATGCTACTGATTCTTTAACTATAATTGAGTTTATAGTACTGATGTTACTTCACCCTTTTCCAGATCATCTTCTACGAGGATAGGAACTTTATGGGTCGCCACTATGAGTGCATGAGCGACTGTGC
>NW_006800178.1:331631-344470 GCF_000485575.1 Poecilia formosa
GGAGCTTCAGGGAGATGGGATATGGAGGCATGAGGTTCATGAGCATGAGGTGGATCATGGACTCCTGGTATTAAATGTTTATTGCTCAGTGCCACTAAATAAAACCATTCTGATTAACTACAAAAGGTTGTCAGCATTGTTGATGTGAACATAGTCACAAAATAGAGTCATGCAATTTACTTCTGTTACTTCCTTCATTGACATTTAAGTATTTTTTTATAAACATCTAATTATTCTTCCATTCTGTGTTTTTGGATGAAAACATTCATCCCATTACAACAAATCCTGAAGCGTAGCCATTCCAGTTCTCTACTGTACAATTTAACTGTGTAACTCCTATCAAATAGTGTTCCGTTGCTTGGGCTATTACATATTGATTTTAATATACTGGACACCATTCTGCTATACCTGCTTTAACAGTCACATTTTTGAATAATCACCTTTTCATTGTTCTAGTCACCAACTACTTGTCACTTGTTTTACCAAAATGTTTTTATAGATGAGTACCAGGTCTCATTAGTACTTTGCTATCATGGATTAATGTTAAAAAATAAGGGCCAAACAAGTTACACACTAATTACTACACTTGGTAAATTTCCACCAAAACACAACAAAGTGTCAATTTTTTTATTTTGAGACTTACAAAATCTCTTAAAGAAGAACAGGATACATCCAACACACAACTTGCTGCCTAATTGGCTTTCGGTTTATAACATCTTCCTAAAAAAATTACAATTCAGGTTTGTACAAACAGCTGTAAAAGCTTTGTTCAAAGCAATGTACATAGCATACTGGGATGTTGAACTGTTGTGATTACACAAAGGAATCTGCACGCCTTCAAACTGTTCATATAACAGTGGTAGGCCCATACAGTGTGTTTTGAAACGTGATAAAGGGATTATTGTCTGTCACTACGTATTGTTGCTTCAAATGTCCTCATTGTGTTGACTTACATAAGTCTTCTAGGGGATTGTGTCACATGGAAATGTGCCAAATAACCCTTTGCACTCTATAGGCCTCCATACCATGATGCTGAGTCAAGGATTTATACAATGAGAGCCACAGATTCTTTGAGTTAGATCAG
Organism: Poecilia formosa; assembly: GCF_000485575.1. Taxonomy (NCBI): domain Eukaryota; kingdom Metazoa; phylum Chordata; class Actinopteri; order Cyprinodontiformes; family Poeciliidae; genus Poecilia; species Poecilia formosa. The sequence goes on from NW_006800178.1 coordinate 332,716, forward strand.
GTATAAAAGTAGCAGTTAAATCAGTACAGCCGCTAGTGTAGCTCAACTCCATTCTCCCAAGAACCAACATTCCTGCCACAACTATGGGGAAGGTAAGCACACTTACCCTTTTTCTACTGTGTGCCGTTTATGAAACTTTCCATATCTCATTTAAAATTAATATCAATTCACTTCTTCCTAGATCATTTTTTATGAGGACAGAAACTTCCAAGGTCGCTCATATGAATGCATGAGCGACTGTGCCGACATGTCCTCCTTCCTGAGCAGGTGTCACTCCTGCAGGGTGGAGAGCGGCTGCTTTATTGGCTATGATCGTCCCAACTACATGGGAAACCAGTATATTTTCAGAAGGGGCGAGTACGCTGACTACATGACCATGATGGGCATGAGAGATTGCATCAGGTCTTGCCGTATGATCCCCATGGTAAACTTAAAACTTCTGAGGATTTCTAAGGTGAACGCTGAGGGATTAAAAACGAAATCTAAATGTGATGTGTTGTGTTTTTAACAGTACAGGGGATCCTACAGGATGAGGATCTACGAGAGGGAGAACTTTGGTGGTCAGATGTATGAGCTGATGGACGACTGTGACTCCATCATGGACCGCTACCGCATGTCTGACTGCATGTCCTGCCATGTGATGGATGGCCACTGGCTGATGTACGAGCAGCCCCACTACAGAGGCAGGATGATGTACCTCAGACCTGGAGAGTACAGGAGCTTCAGGGAGATGGGATACGGAGGCACAAGATTCATGAGCATGAGGCGTATGGTGGACATGTAAAAACAAGTGTTTGTTACAAACACACAATAAGTAAATTAAAGTTTCAAAATGTTCCATCTTTTTGAATCAAATTATTTTCTTTTGGTGATATGATTTGTGCAATATTTCCAGTCACTTGTACTTTGTGATGTTTATGCAAAATCAGGAAATCTGGGAAATGCACCATATGAACTTCTTTTAAAACTGACCCAGTTTTAAAATGTAGTCTTTACATTATAAACACTACAATGTTCTACAAAAGTTTTATACCTGGCACAAATCTACGGTCAAGAATGGGGAAGGACAAGCAGAGCCACTCTGTCTCTCAGTCTTGCTTTATTAGATTTAATTTTCATACAAAAAATGAAATATAAATATATATTGTGCCCATTGACCAGCTCTCATCTTAATGTTATATTTCACTAAAAAGTTGATAAGACTAGAGTTTAATCAGGATGTTCCACTGTGTTCCACCTTTTGCTGGAATTCCAGCTGCAAGTCTTTTAGGGTTTGTCTCTATCAGATTTGCACATCTAGTGACTGAAATTCAGCTGCTCTGACTGAAGAGTGTTTGTGAACAGTACTTTTCAGATTTCCCCACAGATTTGTGTTTGGGTTTAGGTCTGGACTTTGACTAGGCCACTCCAGTGCATCCCCAGATATTATGCTTAGGGTAGTTATCTTGTTGGAAGGTGAACCTCCACACCACTCTTAAGTCTACCAGCAACATATTTGACAGTGGGCATGTTGTGTTCAGAGTGTTTTGCAGCATTAGTTCTCTGCTCCACACAGCGTTTTGCATTTTAGCCAAAACGTTAAGTTTTAGTCTGGTCTGACCAAAGCTCCTTCTTCCACACGCTTTCTGTGTCACCAACATAAGTTCTGTCAAACTGCTAACAGGACTCCTTATGGTTTTCTTTTAACAATGGCTTTTTTCTAGCCACTCTTCCATAAAGACCACATTTGTGCAGTTCATGACTATGTCCTGTGGCCATATTCTCCCACCTGAGCTGTGGACCTCTGCATTTGGTCAAGAGTCACCATGGGCCTCTTGGCTGCATCTCTAATCAGTGCTGTCCTTTCTCAGCCTATATGTTTAGGTGGATGGCCTCATATTGGTAGGCTTACAGTTGTCCCATACTCTTTTCATCACCAGATGATGGATTTAACAATGAGATGTTCAAAGCTTGGAAAGTCTTTTTATTGCCCAATCCTGCTTGAAACTTTTTCATGATACTGTTTTGTCCTCAATATTTTCTTAACAAACCTCTAAGACATCAAAGAGCAGCTGGATTTGTACTAAGATTAGATTCCATACACATGGACTCTATTTAGTCATTAGCAATCATCAGGCAACTTCTGAAGGCAACTGATTGAACTCAGAAGAAAGGGGCTTGAATACTTTGCCATTGCACTTTTCAGTTCTTTTTTTTTTAAAAAATAAATGTTTTGAATACTGTATAATGGGCTGCACAGTGGTGCAGTTGGTAGCACTATTGCCTTGCAGCAAGAGGATCCTGGGTTAGAATCCCAGCCTGGGGTCTTTCTGCATGGAGTTTCCATGTTCTCCCTGTGCATGCCTGGGTTCTCTCTGGGTACTCTGGCTTCCTCCCTCAGTCGGAAAACATGACTGACAGGTAATTCGTCTCTCTAAATGCTCCCTATGTGTGAGTGTGTGAGTGCATGGTTGTTTGTCCGTCTCTGTGTTGCTCTGCGACAGACTGGCGACCTGTCCAGGGTGTACCCCACCTCTCAACCAAAAAGCTCACTGGAGATAGGCACCAGCATCCCTCCTGACCCCACTTGGGACAAGGGAGTTAGAAAATGGATGGATGTATAATTTTATTCCTATTTCACAGTTGTATACCACTTTTTTGCTGGACTTTGACATACAATTCCAGTGAAATGCATATATGTAGATGTGACAAAATATGGCAAAGTTCAAGAGGTATGAATACTTTTGCAAGTCACTATCGCCTTGCAGCAAGAGGAGTCTATATAATTTATTTTTAGTTTGTTAAGGTAACGATTGCCTTCGTTACTTCTGCTGGCATAAATGACTCAAAGTATTGTGGAGAAATGTCCAGGGTCCAGATTAGGTCCTTCGGAAGTTGTGTTTCATTCCGGCTGTCGCACTGTGCTCTCCGTTCTTTCATGTGGGAAATTATCCAGATTCAGTTTTTATTTTTATTTTTTTAAATTACACCCAATAGTGGCACAGTGTAGCACTATCTAAAATTACACCAGTCAAATGCAATATGATAAACAACTACTAGGGTAAAGTTAGCCTTCCTGAGTTTACTCTGTAGACTCCAGTACAGAATAGACCATTATGGTCATCAACCCATCGGTGAAAAAATGGCGACCTCTATTTGTGAAAAATATAACAAAAGATGCCAATTTTTGAAGTAATTATGAGTAATAGGAAAATTACACATTTAGGCCAATATGTTCAACTAATCCTGGATCCTTTCAAGTCCAATCCAAGAACACGGTGGAAGTGCTTTATGAATATATAAGATTTGGATTTGAAAAGTCTAGTGATTCTGTTTTCATTATTCTCATATCTTTTATGGAAGTAAACTATGGGGTTAGCTTATGTTGGCTATGATCAGAATATTGGCTAAAGAATGATTTATTGTCATTGTAGCCAACTTAAATTAAGACAAAGTCAAAGATTTAATTAGTCTAGCATTTACTCATCAGTGTTTCCCCCACTGGTTGACTTAATGATATTTAGACATTTAGTCCTTATAAATAAATATTTTATATTATGTTAATTTTCAATGAGTAGATACTTTTCTACAACTAATGTAAATTATAAAATGTTTTGTTACATTGTTTTCAATGTCACGGCAAAGCGTAAATTTTAGATAACCACTGAGGAAACATTATATACTTTACATACAAGACATCAACACATTATTCTTAAACGTCACATGATTCAGCCTATTGACATGTTACAGGCACAGTTCAAAATGCTGCTTGTTCATATATGACAGAAAAGCCTTTCTAAAGACCAAAGACAAAAAAAAAAAAATAAACATAACCTCGGCATTCTGTGAAGCTCTAGAGCATGTTGCTGATTCAGGGGTTTTGTAAAGGGGCAGTCAGTGGTGCTTTACATTTGCTCAGGTATAAAAGGAAAGGGTTAAACCAGGTAGGAAGGCAGAACAGGAGCAACAGCAACCACTCATCTGCAGCCACCATGACCAACACGAACATGAACATGAGGGGCAAGGTAGGCAATCCTTAAGAGATGAATAAATTATATGTTGTCAATTGTATCAAATGTTAAATTCTTTCTTTTTCAGATCATTTTCTATGAGGATAGGAACTTTATGGGTCGCCACTATGAGTGCATGAGCGACTGTGCTGACATGCACTCCTACATGAGCAGGTGTCACTCCTGCAGGGTGGAGAGCGGCTGCTTCATGGTTTATGACCACCCCAACTACATGGGAAACCAGTACTTTTTCAGAAGAGGAGAGTACGCCGACTGCATGAGCATGATGGGCTGGAGTGGTTCAATTAGATCTTGTCGTATGATTCCCATGGTGGGTTGGAAATTCATCAGGTTTGTAAAATTGACCTGAACTGTGATGATACCGAAACCAACCTTTGAATTTTGTCATTCAATTCCTTTTACAGTACCGTGGATCCTACAGGATGAGGATCTATGAGAGGGAGAACTTTGGTGGCCACATGCATGAGTGTATGGATGACTGCGACTCCTTCATGGATCGCTACCACATGTCTGACTGCATGTCCTGCCATGTGATGGATGGCCACTGGCTGATGTACGAGCACCCCCACTACAGAGGCAGGATGATGTACATGAGGCCTGGAGAGTACAGGAGCTTCAGAGAGATGGGATATGGAGGCACAAGGTTCATGAGCATGAGGAGGATCATGGATTCCTGGTATTAAATATGTTTAATGCGGATGAATAAAAGTATCTGAAAATTATGATAATTTTGTAATGATTGTTTATCAACACCTGGTCCATGAGGTTCATGAGCTTGAGGAGGATCATGGATTCCTGGTATTAAATGATTGACTTCACTGAATAAAAGTAATTTGAGCAACTGAGATCATTCTAAAAATTATTGAGCTACTGAAAGGTCAACTGTAAGAAATATGAGACACAAATCTGAACTATTTTTACAGAAACACTTTGTTTCTAAAAGAAAACAATGCAAGCATTCCTAAAAAGACAAATAAATTTAACCAGTATTTTCATTCACTATTAACAGAAAACCATCATTATTAACATAAAGACTTGAAAACATTGGTTTCTGTGTAATTAACTTTAATACATCAGCTAAAAAGAGATCAACATATTTTTTAAAGTGCTATTGACATTAAATTCACCAGGTGTTGGTGTTAACCGAAGTAAGCCATAGTTAGAAAGAAACCAAAACAAATATGTTCAGAAATTCAGCTAAGTGTGAAATGACAGGGAAAAAGTATTAAACATATGCAGGAAGGGTGGTGAAAAATGCATGGAAAATTTATCAGTGATCAGAAAGCGATCCTGCTCCTCGTCAGTGCCACTGAATATCAGCTTGTTCAGTCCGAACTGATCGCCTATAAAAATGTGTGTCTTTTACCAAGGTGTCACACAAGGAACATCTCATAATAGGTAAAAGCAAAGAACTCTGTCAAGACATCGATCCATTCATCTATCCATCCATTTTCTTCCACTTATCCACAGTCGGTTCAATGGAGCAGCAGCCTAAGCAGGGGGAATTCTAATCAGAAACTTGCCCGATTTACTGCCATCAAACTCTGACATTAGCCATACAGGGACATAACAGTCCGTATCAAAGGGCCTGGTATCTCATACTCCCGAAGTTGCCCTCACAGGATTCCCAGAGGGAAATGGTCAAACGTCTTGACCAAGTTCACAAATCCCTTGTAGACTGGTTGGGAGAAATCCCATTCAACCTTCAGGAACCTGCTGAGGGTGCAGAGGTGGTCCAGTGTTTCACGACCAGGACAAAAACCACACTGCTCTTTCTGAATCTGAATTTCAACTAACCAACACACACACTGCTCTCCACAACTCCAGAATAATCCTTACCAGGAAGGCTTAAGAGTGTAACCACCCCCTGTAGCTGGAACACACCAACCCGGTCTGTCAATTCAGGGGAACCGTGGATGTTATGGGCCAGCATAAACCCACAACATTGGGAGCCCTGAGGAAAAAAAGAGTCAATCTCATCCACCCCCAGGACTGACCACCTGGATAACTTCAAAAACATGCTTGTGAGATTGAGGTCTTTGAAGTTTGAAGACCCACACCATCATGAGTTGAGGTCAGCAGTACACCATCCCCACTATAAACAGTGTTGGTGGTGCACCAACCCCTCTCAGGGAGATTGGTTCTCGAGCCAGAACGTGGTGCTAAATTACCTGCAGACGACCCGATTCTAGACGGTTGGTAGATAGATAGGTCAGTCAAACTTTATTAATAGATTACAAACCAGCGTTCTGACAACTATCCCAGAATACACCGCGCGCTTCTTCTTCTACGGGTGAAAATGAAGTCGGCGGCTGCTTACCGTAGTTGCTAGACCTGTTGCGGCTCAATATTGGTCCATATATAAGGCACACCGGATTATAAGGTGCACTGTTGGCTTTTGGGGAAATTGAAGGTTTTTAGGTGCGCCTTATAGTGCGGAAAATACAGTAATTGCAAAACGCTCTTATAGAATTGTTTACAGAAGGATTTCTAAACTTTTGAACATTCCAGTGAGCACTGTTGTGGCATGATGCAGAAGTGGAAAGTGCATAATTTGACCATAAACTGAGCAAGACCAGGTGTTCTTCACAAAATTTCTGATAAGGAGTGTCAAATATTGTCAGAAGAGTTGTCGAAGAGCCAAGGATCAGTTGTGAAGAGCTCCCAAAAGACAAGTAGCAACTGTTATAAAGAACACAATGAGCAACTCTTTCAGCAGCCATAGCTTCTAAAAATTGAATGCACAACTCCATTGCAAATTGAAGCTTAAAATTTGCTGCATTTGGACTAGTCTCTAAAGTACTGGGATAACATAGCATGTTCAGATGAGAGCAAAATTGAAATCTTTGGATGCCATAACACCAACCATGTTTGAGCAACACTATCGTCACATTGTCAATGAATGCATTGACTTTCATTCATATGCAAGTCAATACATTGACAGTACACCATCCCCACTATAAACAGTATCGGTGACCCACACCATCATTGGCATTCATACTTTACTCTTTATAATACCAGGACATCTGCAGTGAAATACAGAGAAACAACATACTTTTTCAACAAAAGAAATATTTTTTTTCAGAGGCCCACACATCTCGGGCTACACAGCTCCAAACGAGTGTAAAGAAGTGCCAGATGAAACAATGGCAAAACATAAAATTAAATTCTGTGGTTAGTGTGAAATTTATCATGTACAATTTTGTTGAAAAATTAACCTGAAATATAGACCCTACAGATCTAGCAGTAACCAGGGCTGGGGGTGGTTAGTACAAACAAACAAACAAACAAACAAAAAAATCACAATCAATGAGATGAGTAGGTATGTAAATATATTTTCACAAACATTGGTTTGAATAGCTTGTAAAAACTGCATTCACTGAAATTACTCAGGGTATTTTTTGCCAGATATAACATTTGGTTTAATGAACTTAAACATTTAAGTGTAATCCAAAATCAAAAACCAAACAATTGTGATTTTTTTCACAGTGCTGAGTTTTTACCAAAGAATATTCAAATTGACTATGTTTTTTTAATTTTATGCTATTATGTTATCTTAGCAGTAGAAGTCAATTTTACCTTTATAAGACAAGAAGAAATGAGACAAAATTATAGTTTAACTGCTGTGAAAACAATGTTTCACACAAGTCATACACAGAATTCTTAATGGTCACGTGGCTCAATCTATTGTCACAAGCACTGTTCAAAATGCTGCTTGTAATAACACAAAGACCTTTCTAAAGACTAAAAGACAAAGAAAAAACAGCACAACCTCTGCACTCTCTGCAGCTCTATAGTAACTTGCTTAGTTAGTAGTTCTGTGAAGGGAAGGTCAGTGGTTCTTTACATTTGCTCAGGTATAAAAGGAAAGGGTTAAACCAGGTAGGAAGGCAGAGCAGGAGCAAGAGCAACCACTCATCAGCAGCCAACATGAGCAACACCGACATGAACATGAGGGGCAAGGTAAGCAATCTTTAGGCAATAAAAAAAAATATTTTTTCTTATACCAACAGTGCATTTTTAATGGATGGTTTTCTCTTCCTCAGATCATCTTCTACGAGGAGAGAAACTTTATGGGTCGCCACTATGAGTGCATGAGCGACTGTGCTGACATGTCCTCCTACATGAGCAGGTGTCACTCCTGCAGAGTGGAGAGCGGCTGCTTCATGGTCTACGACCGCCCCAACTACATGGGAAATCAGTACTTCTTCAGAAGAGGAGAGTATGCTGACTGCATGAGCATGATGGGCTGGAGGGACTGGATCAGATCTTGTCGTATGATCCCTATGGTAGGTTGGAAACTTCAGGTTTTATTGGTCATTTGAATTGTAAAGCTTAAACAATAGTGTGTTACTTTTAATATGTATTTTTTTTACAGTACAGGGGATCCTACAGGATGAGGATCTATGAGAGGGAGAACTTTGGTGGCCAGATGTATGAGATGATGGACGACTGTGACTCCATCATGGACCGCTACCGCATGTCTGACTGCATGTCCTGCCATGTGATGGATGGCCACTGGCTGATGTACGAGCAGCCCCACTACAGAGGCAGGATGATGTACATGAGGCCTGGAGAGTACAGGAGCTTCAGAGAGATGGGATATGGAGGCATGAGGTTCACGAGCATGAGGAGGATCATGGATTCCTGGTATTAAGTATTGTCATGTTCAATACCAGCAAATAAAAACATTTTGAGATGAGAAATGTGTCATAGTTATTTACCAAGTGAAAGACTTTGACACCTGGTCAAAATTATACACTAAAACATGGAACATCGCTGAAATGCCACATATAACACATCTATGACCTAGATTCATTCAAAAACGAGGTTCAAGCCAGGACAGCATCCAGTTTAAATTAATTGGAAATCTACAATGTAAAGTGTCGATGAAATATATATATATAATATTATATTGTGTTATTTTTACTCTGTCTAAAGTTCCTCACATTTTAGGGAGGTTTGTATTAGGACTCAATACCATGCAAACTACAGCATACGTACAATAATGTGTAAAGTATAAATAAGATACTTTGTCAATTGAAACCACAACAGCATTTATTTTTCTTATTTTGTTTGCCTCAATTCTTTGTTCACCATCATGTCAGTCGTGTCCCCACTAATGTTCCTTGTAAATAGTAATCAGATATTATAGCACATATGTAGAAGGAATTATTTAAAACAGACATATTACTTTATATGCACTCAAACATTTTTTTGCCATTCACAGATGTGGCACTATGAAAAAGAAATGAATGAAAATAATAGGCCCCCGCAAACCCCATTTTAAAAATTAAATAGTGAGAATCTATCATTAAAATGTTAATTTCTTATTTTTACTCTAGGTCTAGTCATTTTTTTTAGTGTAAGGTATTTTATGTTCCAGGTTATCATGTTTCTTTAGTCGAAGTTATTCTTTAGTATGTCCCTTCTCCCTGGTCCCTCATGTTCTCTGCATGTCTCTGTTTTGGATTTATTTTTGTTCCTTGAACTTTTGTATCTTATAAGTTGGATTTGTATGTTTTTGTTAAATTTTCAATCCATCCTGCTGCATTTAGATCTACACTTCAACACAATCATGACAATAGTCATGCATATAAAAGACAAAATGTAAATAATCACTTGTGAGTTTTAGACCTATAGAGACATACAGCCAAGGTTAAAGTATCAATCGTTTTCTTAAAATTTCTTGTTACTTTTAATGTCTTGTATAATTAATTCTAAATAGTTTCTAAAAAATTAATTAGGATTAACAATATCCATTTTAGAAGAATAGAATATCATATTATAATTATTCTTTATTGCCCCACAGCGGGGAAACTCTGGAGCAACAACAGCAAAATAATCAAAGCATGTAGATTCACAAAAAAAATTAAAACATATAAAAACCAAATTGTACAATCAAGACAAAGTGGAGTAATTATAAACTGTGCTATCCAATCCTAAGGAATGCGCATCTGAATAGGATATCTTCAGAAAATGTGCATGTGTTTGAGCAATAAAAATAAAACAAATGTCATGTTCCATGATTGTACGTAGGCAACCATAAAATATACTAAAAACTGGACCAATATATCGACACACTGCTTACCTGAACGTGGCGGTGCTGTCTAGACAGCAGCGGTGTTAGCATGCATCTGAGACATAGTGCACCAAGGGTTATCCAAGGCTTTTCATTCTCTCAATATGTCAACAAACGCAACTCATTCCTCACTGCTCCATCAAGCTGCCACTGAACATTAAAGTCCAATGCACAGAAAACTTACTATGTAGAGGATGTAATGGGGATGTACTGCCAATCTGACATTTGTACTTTTACGTATTTTTTTGTTACATTTACTGGATTACTGTCCTTTTGGATGGGCTTTTATTGTTGTATTGCAGTTTTGCCCCTGCTTCCAAGATAATTTTCTCCTATGGGGGACTAATAAAATTATTTTATTTTATCTTAAAAGCCTGCATCTCATTGTTCACGGGTTGCTTGTAGCTTCAGAGGACTTCATCACGTTCTTCTTGTAGCAAGTTTGGAATATGGCATAATTTGTTTTTCTTCTCTCTTTGCGCCTACATTTGACCATGCACACAGTCAGTGAATAGCTGTATGTTTATGTCACATTATGGTACCTACTTGGCTCTTGCTTACTGAGCCCTCGGGGACATGGGGAAGAAAATTTATTTTGCGTTACCTCGCAATATGCTTACTGCAATATTTGCTGCAATTCCTGTTCTGGGTTGCAATAATTGGAGTCTCTGCATAATAATCTAAAAATGTATGTAATTAGTATAATATTGCTCTAAATAGTGAGTACTCTAGTTTCTACAAAATAAGCTAAAGAGTGACTAATAAACTAGAGTCTCTGGATTCCAAGTTTGTTCTAATAATTTTTCTGGGTTGCATCCAACTTGCATCTCTGTCCCACACTGTTAAAAGAGTATGATCAAAGTTAAACATAAGGAAGTAAATGAGATATGCAACCACATTTTCACAAACGTTGCTTTGAAAAACTTGTCAAAGCTATAGCTTTTTCTATTTCAGAGCTGATATTTGCTCCGTATTACATTTAGTCCTTGGATAAAGAACATGTAATTGGAACCTAAAATAAAAATAAATCCATTTTTTACAGCAAAAATAACATGCATCACATTGGTTAATTTTCAGTATCTTAGCAGTACAAATACATGTTCTTGTTTTAATACACAAAAAGATTTAAAAGTAAAAGAAAAATTAGGGTATTGATAGCCACTATGGAAACTGTTTCACACAAGTCATACACTTAACACATGGCTCAGTTTATTGTCACAAGCACTGTTCAAAATGCTGCTTGTAATAACAGAAACACCTTTCTAAAGACTAGAGACAAAAAACAGAACGTAACCTCTGCATTCTGTGCAGCTCTATAGTAACTTGCTTAGTTAGTAGTTCTGTAAAGGGAGGGTCAGTTGTTCTTTACATGTGCTCAGGTATAAAAGGAAAGGGTTAAACCAGGTAGGAAGACAGTACAGGAACAAGAGCAACCACTCATCAGCAGCCAACATGAGCAACACTGAGATGAGCAACACTGATATGAATATGAGGGGCAAGGTAGGCAATCTTTAGGTGATGAAAACATACATTGTCACTTAACTGATGTGTATTTTTAAAAGATGGTTTTGTCTTTTCCAGATCATCTTCTACGAGGATAGGAACTTTATGGGTCGCCACTATGAGTGCATGAGCGACTGTGCTGACATGTACTCCTACATGA
>NW_006800178.1:344851-348995 GCF_000485575.1 Poecilia formosa
GAGGCCTGGAGAGTACAGGAGCTTCAGGGAGATGGGATATGGAGGCATGAGGTTCATGAGCATGAGGAGGATCATGGATTCCTGGTATTAAATATGTCAAGTTCAATGCCTGATGAATAAAATTTTGAACTATTAAGATTTTTGTTATGATTATTTATCAAGTGAAAAGACAGCTAATTAAAAATATACACAAAAAGAGTAAATGTATGCATGGCAGTACGTGTACAGTACGCATTTAAACCTAGATTCATATTGACATGTAGTAAAAGTGGTAAGTTTAACCCTTGTATGTGGAAATGAGGTCCAACCGACCCCACACACGTAAAACTTGTATCATTTGCCATAGTCCTCTACGTTTGCCTCAGTCCTCGCACACACAAGCGTTAAGAAGAAGGTATTAAAAAGTAAAAATACATATTGCGCCTATAAATAAGAATGTATTCTTAGGCAATTATCTAACAAGCCCTGTACTGAATTTATAAATCACCAAACACAAAGGAAACACAATCACTTAAGAAAAGGTTAACATTCTGTTACCGTTTCCAGTTAATGGCTTATTAAAGCATACTTTGCCTGCTTTACCAGCTCAGTGACCTTCATTGACAACCACAATATTTTCTGAGAGTCTTTTCAGGCAGGACAGAGTCACTCTTACTCAAGCTGAGAAATGACTTTTCACTGATAATCTTTCAAAGCTGTTGACACGTCTTCTTACACAGGACAATGTAATCAACAAGATCACTGTCCAGCAAAGACTGTAGAAGGACGAGCACAAAGCCAGCATGTGGCCAAACAAACTGTTACAGATGGAAACGAAGCTGGTGTTGGCTTTGTCACTTTTTACGATGCACTTATCTCCCAAGCTACCAAAAAGCATGTTTCACAGATAAAACGATTTCTGTTCTTATTGCTCAAAAAGCTGAACCACCTGGGTCTGATTCCCCAGAGCAATAATCATTATGTGCATCAGCGGTCTGAGATCAGGTTCCAGATATTAGTTCTACCCGTCTTCCTCTAGAATGTGTCTGGCATCTCGGCAGTACGAAACAAGATAGTACCTTTCTGAATAACTAAAAATGCACCAGTCTAAAATGAAACCTCAGATTCATACCCTGTCTAAAGAAAACTCTAATTCATAAACTATCTGAAACCAAGTCACTAAACCAGTTAACAGGCCATAACAGACTCACCAAAAACACCTGAAATGTATACCCAAATTAAATCAGCTGATGTTCTTGAATCCTTTGGAGTACTTGCAAAGTTTGGTCTCTTTACAAAGATGTCAAGTTAATTTTTGCATTTTAGCAAACATGTTTTGACTATAATTAGTATGAAGCTATTCTGTTTGTAACACACAAAGAAATTAGAACATTTTTGCTTCGCCAAGATATTTCATGTTCTATGTAAATACATATTGAGGGTTGACTGCATGGACTGAAAAATACAATAAAACTGTAGAACGAAGTATTCTGTGTGTGGATTTCAAAATTGATCAAAACAGCACAAAAATGACATTTTTGGACATGTTTTTGTGTGATGTTTGTTTTAATAGTCCCACATGCCCATGCAGTATGAGATCTCGGAGTAGGGTGGGACTAATGTAAAATTGTCCACCAACAGTTTGTACCCTGTGCCATGCAACAATGTGTTTATAAGCTTTACTACTGCATCATAACTGAGACCCTTTCCACTGGTGCCATCAGTTTTTCCCTCATAAACGAAAAAGTCCCAAATGTGACCATTGCTGAGTCAGCAAGGACAAACAATTTGAAGCCCCAGCAAGGAGGCTTCGCCTTCATGTACTGTTTGAATGTAACTCTTGCTTTGGATGCAACTATTCTCTCATTAATGGCGATACCCTGATGAGGATGGTTGTTTATGTCGTAAGTTTGTCTCATCTCCAGGTAAAGAAGTTTTATTTTTCCCAAGTCTGTCAAATTCTCCTCTTTTCAAATTCTACCTTTGCACAACCCTCTGCTGCACTATTCGGGTAAAGAGCATTGAGGATCCCTAGCCACTTTCTTCCTGACATGACAGACTTCAAAAACAACAGACTACAGCTTCCCATCTAGCCAGTTGTCCATTAGGGAGGAGCATTTGATAAAACCCATGTAAATGACAAACAAAAAGCCAAACATGTCTTGAATTGTAACATCTGTCTTGATGGTGTTGATCACCGTGCTTGTTCATACTCATTGGTGTTAGCCAACAGTCTCTAAATTATGTCCATGGTAAAGAATAGTTGAAAGAGTTCAAGAGCATTATATGCAGAAGTTATAATAAGCTGAGCTCCGGGTGTTCTCAATAGGCGAAAAGTGGGCTGGGGTGGGATTGTACCTGGCTCCTCAATACCACACCATCTTTCTGCAGCTGCAGTTGTGTCCCCTCCTTTTGTCCTCCTCCTGCCTTAGGCTCTGTTCCTGAAGCTCCTCCTGACTCGTGCACTCACAGGTGTGAGATCTTTTTCATCCGACAAAGAAGTTCATATCAGAACCTGTGTTGGCCTCAATATCCACCTCACATCCATAAATCCTCAATTTTTCCATTGAAAGTCTTTGTAGAATTTTCTCAATGTCCTTGGTGTCAACCAGAGGCATTTTGGTCTGGTTTAGCTTAAAAGTGGGAAAATAGGCTTAAAAGTAAAATAAAAAGTAAAAATCTAACAATCCTTAAATCTGAAGTAAGCCATTGATGGGGATAGACAATGTAAGGCACGCTTTGATTGTTACCGCAATGTCCCATTGATTGTCAGTGGGAAATAAAGTGGCATTTATCACTAAGTGACTGGTAAAGTTTCAGCCAACTTTGGTAGGGGAACTAAATGTCCTCTTTTTGTCATGAAGTGCAGTGTGCAGATGGTGCAGAGAAACTCAAATCAACACAGAGATAACCAAATCCTTACAGTACCCCCCTGGAGCATCTGTCTGGAGCGAGCACCCCCACGACAGAGGAAGGATGATGTACTGTCTGGAGCATCTGGGTAGATTTCTTTGATTAAAATGCCCTGTATTTTATCATTTTTCAGGAACCAAATCCTAAATTAACTGTTGCATTGCACGTAATACGCCAGCCTCTTTCATCTGACATCCTTCCCATCATAAGCTTCTACCTACCCCATAAAAACACTATACCAGTTATGAAACACCAAAAATGAATCATTATTTTTTGTCAAATGCCATCATCGAAATCATCAGGGAGATATACATCAACTATATTGATCAATGTTCCAGTTATTATGAATCAAAGACAATTCTAAACAGGTAGGTTTTTGTTTTGCAGTTTTATGGAAGTTTGTTTCAGACAACAGGAGCATCAAAACTGAATGCTGCTTTCCCATGGTTGGTTCTTGTTTTGGGTATGCAGGCATGAAACCTTAGTGGGTCTAGAAGGCCTATACAACAGGTCTTTAATATATTTTTTAGTTATAAGACATTCAGTGATTTATAAACTAGCAAAAGTATTTTAAAGCATATTTTCAGAGCTACAGAAAGCCAGTGTAAGAATTTTAGAACGGTGTTGATGTGCACCATTTTCCTTTTATTAGTGGAAATGCGAGCAGTAGGGTTCTGAATCAGTTGCAGGTGTCTGACTGACATTTTAGGCAGATCTGTGAAGACATTATTGCAGTAATCAATGTGACTAAAGATAAACACATGGATGAGTTTCTCTAGATTGCTAGGACCAAGTTCTTTACTTCTGGAATTAAAGATCTTTCAAGTGACAGAAGAATGACTATAATTATCTTTATGCGTCTCTGAAGGTTCAGGTTTGAGTCCATTACTACACCCAGATTTCAGGCTTGATCCCTAGTTTCTAGCTGTAATGACTATGTTGATTCTTGATCTTTCCTCTTTAGGTCAAAAGATAACTTCAGGTTTGTTTCTATTCAGTTGGAGAACATTACGGCACATATACACATTGATTTGTTCTAAGCATCTGTTCAGTGCTTCGATAGGTTCAGTCATCCAGTGACACTGAAATGTAGAAGTGTGTATCATCTGTGAACTTAGTCTAGCTAATCATATAACTTTTTCCAACCTGGGCTAGTGGGAACTTGTACATAGAAGAGGTTGAACATTGTGGTATGCCACATGTGATGTCTGTCCACACCAATGAGAAGTTACCTACTGAAACAAAAAACACA
>NW_006800178.1:349005-440413 GCF_000485575.1 Poecilia formosa
AGGAGCTTCAGGGAGATGGGATATGGAGGCATGAGGTTCATGAGCATGAGGAGGATCATGGATTCCTGGTATTAAATATGTCATGTTTAATGCCGGTGAATAAAAGTATCTTGAAATGATGATAATTTTGTCATGATTGTTTATTAACATCTGGTCTAAAATACTCATCAAAACATGAAACATCAATAAAATGTAATACAGATTTATAACCTAGATTCATACTGAAATGGACTGGATCCTCTGCACCCATTCCCCTCCACCGTTTTGCAACCATTTGAGGAAGTGCTATGGAGATAAGTGCAGTCAGGGACTTTTGGACAATTGTTCACAGTCCTTTCACATAATTTAGGGTGGCAACTTATCCATAGATATCGGAGCTTTGTGAAGAAAATGTAAAAACATTAACTTTGTAGTCTTCAACCCACTTTATACACCATACAGCCAACTCCTTTGGCTGTCTGATGTTATTATTAAAAGTATTGTTCTTTTGGAAGACTAATCTGAATCCAAGCTATAACGTCCAGGCTGATGTCTTTAGATTTGCTTCAATATTTAGACATATTGGTTATCCTCATGATATTTTATGACTGTAGTAAAACAGCCCCAAAACAAGATCCTGGCACCCTTATGCTTCACAGTTAGGATGGTACAAAGGTAAAAGGTTAAATTCAGTCAACAGCTATAAGCCAAATAAATTCCCCATCCTTACTAGGCCTGAGCAGTGAAGTGCTGCCCGTATATTATTCTTTTCCGCTGTGGAATCGCAAATTTGGGGGCTTATACGTATTCAAAAACTCACCTAACTTTGCCCAAAATTGTCCCAAGTTTTGCTTGCAAAGCAAGTTTTGCTTGCTTTGCAAGCAAAACTTGCAAAACTCTACAAGCAAAACTCTACAACTTTCATACACAATGGCCAAGTAGCACAAAACTTGGCATAAAACATCCAGGTTGGATGCCTGACGAGACTAGCTGTGTCTGAATTCAAGGGCTGCATCCTTCGAAGGACCAGGTCTATGTAGGAAGACATCTGCAAGAGAGAAGCTGTGAATTCGGACAGGTCTAGCCTTCACCAACTGTTCCCAACCTCAGCGTAACCTATGTCGCCTAGCAACCATGACAGTGTTGCAATCATGATTAGAGTGGTGCAGAAGAGATGGACGAGATGTTCATCTGTTGTTTTATGTGCACATATGTAATATTTGAGGAATTACAAGAGTTGTACCGTCGGCGCAGATATGTACCGTCGCTGCAGCAAACAAGGGGCAGGGACGCCCCCTTGCTCAATTAAGTTTCTTATGTATACATTGCATGTATTCATCATACATGGGTTTTTTTTTATCATAGTTGATCATGTTGCTTTTTATGTCTCCTTATTTCTTTTATTCCTCCTATGATTGTGATAGAAATATATAGGCCTTATTCATAATGGAAAAGAACTGTGAGCTGCACTGAAGTAAATAAAAGAGAGACGTTCAAATACGTGCTGAGAATTGGAATTCCTTCCTAAAGGTGAAGGAGATATATCACAGATTTCAAAAGAAAATATAAACAGGCGACAGCAGACAAAGTAGGAAATAGCGCCCCCTTCATTTCCAGAGTGCAATGGTCCCATTTCCAAAGGTCTGTCCCTGCCCATTTCTGTTTGCTGCAGCGAGGTCCTTCTCAGAGGACCTGGATATAGTGTCCCATGGGTTTGCAAGGCTTGGCCACCACAGAGCCTTCGCAAAGACTCTGGGTGCAATCGAAGGCTGCCACATCCACATTAAATGTCAGAGCAGCCCTGATGATCAGCGATATCGGAATAGGAAACTATTCCCATCCATAATATTACAAGCCGTTTGTGATCATCAGGGCAGCTTCATTGACACCTACGTGGGCTGGCCCGAGTCAGTACATGACTTGAGGGTACTCCGCCACAGCCCACTCTACAGGCAGTCAGTCTATCCTCCTCCAAGGTGTTTCATTCTTTCAGATGGAGTTTACCCATGCCTCCAACATCCACTCCCCCTCATCATTCTGTACAAGAGGCCACTTCAAGGTGTAAGAGCTCAGCTCTTCAATACTCATCATGAAGGAGCACGCTCCTTCGAGAGACGTCGGATGATGAAAACAATGTTCCGTGCCATTTTTTTTTTTTGCAAGTCCTGGAGGTGCACCCCATCTTTGTACCTCATGCAAGTTCTGGCCTAGTGTTTCTGTGTGCGTGTCTGCTTTACCTCCCACTAAGACTTTGGTTGTGTATAAATATTTATATGCTTCCTCTCCTGAACCAGGATATTTGTAGTCCTAAAGAGGAAACCACAAAATTGCAGTTGACAAATACAGCAGTACAATCAATTATATTTATGTTTATTTGCTGGTGACAATAAAAAGTGACATACTTACATGCAATATATTTTTTTAAGATGATCCCATTTCTTTTTGGTTTGCAAAGTTGTCACCTTGTCCTGGAGGCCCATCTTCTCTAGAGTAAACCTAGCACATACAGAAAAAGAGAGACAAAATGCCTGAATCTTAAGAGGAATGAAAATTTTCAGAGCAGGTCACTGTATGTATGGCATAATCTTTGGCCCCTCAGGGAGATGAATTGTCCTGTCTGCTCCTTGGTCCCTAAAACAAATGGACAAATTAGTGTAAAGTGACATGTGTTGTTTAATATTGAAACTGAGCTTAGCTATGTACTTTTTCTGGTGACCAGGTTCATGTGTGGATAAGTTTAAATATTTCTGTGAAAATTCCAAAATACCACAAGTGCTTTGTCTTATACTGAGATTTACTTACATTTAAAAGTAAACTCTTCATCACGTTCTGTTGATAAAGTTGTTCTAAAATAATAAAAAAAAGGTTAATTTGATCATAAAATATTTTAAAACGTATTGAATTTTTCTACCACAAAGAATAAAAGCAAGTGATTTATTTTTCAAATATAACCTTCAGCTCTCATGTAAGAGATTACAGTTTAATCTTAACTGAAATTTAACATTGACCATGAAAATGCTTACATGAAAAGGAATTTGAAATGTCGCCAAAATGATTTGGTCAGGAAAAAATAAATGTCAATGTTACATACATTAACTGCGCTTAATTATATCAGTGTTTAGCTTCCTCTCATTGGGGAAAAGCCACTGGGATTTTGAAAATGATGTGTTGTGAGTCAGGTCTTTTCTCAATCTCCCTGCCAGCTGATAACTGTCAAGGAGAGCTGGCTGGTAGTGTAACTGGAACACTGAGATCTCCGAAAACGTCAGAGTAATATTACAATGAAAAACCTATTGATAAATCAGATATTTGAGTCTTACACTGGTATATTCTTGCCTAAAAAATTATTAAAGTAAATTTTGTATAAATTAAAAAGTAATACATACAAATTTAATTACAGATTTCATCACTTTCCATCCTTTGACGCTAACCTTGAAAAGCTGTCCCCGATCCAAAACAAATTATGGCATATGGTGGGCCATGAAAGATACATGAGACGCATCCTTCAAATCTGGTAAAAGGAAGGGAGCATTTGAAGGCTGTATTTGAAAGAGTCTTCGAATTTATTCAGGCCTTGTCGTAATGCCATGACGTGCAAAACTCTATGCTTGCCATAGTCCAAGAACACACATTTTCAATCTGAAAACAAGATTTCATGTCTTTTGTTCTCAAAACTTTTAATACTTTTGCTTACATTTTCATTTTGAAAGCAGGACTTCATGTCTTTCTTCTCAAAACTTGTAATGCATGTACTCAAAACTTCTCCTTGCACTCAGACATAGTCTCTGCTCGCTTCTGAAACATGGAACTACCTTTTAGCACAATCGCCTGGCTACCTCTCTCCCAGCAGAATGAAAGTGTTATACTGGGTGCGTTTGTTTCCTTCTAGCGGGCGTGCCTGTGTGACTACTATCAATTGTAGCAACTTGCACCACCCACTGGATGAAAATGTGTGCTCCCGGATTATGGCGGAGAGTAAACAGAAAGTTTTGAAACAAACCACTTGCTAATGATTAAACAAAAGAATGTGGTACCTTCAGGCATCTGGATATTGTTCCCATGGCCAAGATTGAACCAGATTGGTGCAGCTCTACAAGACTCTTCCTGATGTCCTGGCCAATTTATTTTGACTTTCCCATCATGTCAAACAAGACAGCAGTGTGTCCAGATATGACCTTAACAACATCCACAGTTCAGTCTGCAATTAACTCAAATGTGTCCGTTAACCTATCAGAGGTTTCTAAAGTCATAACATCACAATCTAGGCTTTTCCTATTTTTTAAAGACACAATGTTCATTCTGTATATTAACATCTGAATTCAAAGCAAGTTACAAAATAATCTCTAAGAAAATTTTCTCATTAAGTTTTCTGACAATTAGCAAATAGAAAAAAAATTAATTCTTATTCACCTAGAACAAGAACAATATGGCCTGATTTAACTTAACTGATTTAACAGACTTTTTATTCAGTGAATGTAAATATCTGGTTTCCATTGTAAGTTTCACCCAAAAACAAAAGTAATCTTTTTCTCACAACATGGTACACTTACAGTACAGTTATTACCATAGAAAAATAGATTGCACCAAATTTGTTCATATTGACTAAATTGAGTATCTTGAGTGTTGAAGTAAATTTTCACTTTGTAAACACCAAAAACAAAAAAAAGTCATAGTTTAGATAACCACAGCAGAAACAATGTTTCATTCAAAAATGAATTCTTAACATTCACATGGCGCAGTCTATAGTAACAAGCACTGTTCAAAATGCTGCTTGTAAAATCTGAAACACCTTTCTAAAGACTGAAGACAAAGAAAAAAAAACAGAACGTAACCTCTGCATTCTGTGCAGCTCTATAGGAACTTGCTTAGTTAGTAGTTCTGTGAAGGGAAGGTCAGTTGTTCTTTACATTTGCTCAGGTATAAAAGGAAAGGGTTAAACCAGGTAGGAAAGCAGAGCAGGAGCAAGAGCAACCACTCATCAGCAGCCAACATGAGCACCACTGAGATGAGCAACACTGACATGAACATGAGGGGCAAGGTAGGCAATCTTTAGGGATTGAAAAATATTTATTTTTTCAGATAGTAACTGATTTCAAAAGATGGTTATGTCTTTTCCAGATCATCTTCTACGAGGATCGGAACTTTATGGGTCGCCACAATGAATGCATGAGCGACTGTGCTGCCATGTCCTCCTACATGAGCAGGTGTCACTCCTGCAGAGTGGAGAGCGGCTGCTTCATGGTCTACGACCGCCCCAACTACATGGGAAACCAGTACTTCTTCAGGAGGGGAGAGTATGGTGACTACATGAGCATGATGGGCTGGAGGGACTGCATTAGGTCTTGTCGTATGATCCCCATGGTGGGTTGGTGTATCTTTATGCTAACCTGAACTAACAGCAGCATATTCATTGCCTTTAAATTTATTTATTTTTTGTTTCCTTTACAGTACAGGGGATCCTACAGGATGAGGATCTATGAGAGGGAGAACTTCGGTGGCCATATGCATGAGTGTATGGATGACTGTGACTCCTTCATGGATCGTTACCACATGTCTGACTGCATGTCCTGCCATGTGATGGATGGTCACTGGCTGATGTACGAGCACCCCCACTACAGAGGCAGGATGATGTACATGTGGCCTGGAGAGTACAGGAGCTTCAGAGAGATGGGATATGGAGGCATGAGGTTCATGAGCATGAGGAGGATCATGGATTCCTGGTATTAAATATGTCATGTTTAATGCTGGTGAATAAAAGCATTTTGAACTGAGATCTTTGTCATGATGGTTTACTATTTATAAGGCTATGATACCTGGTCAAAGATATACATATGGCCTGGATTTATATTGAAATGTAATAAAACTGGTCAGTTAAAGACTTATTTCCAAGAATGTAAAAATGTTAAAAGGCTTTAAGAGAAAGAAATGTACTAGGATTTTTCTTAAAAAGTCCAATATAAAATGTTTGTACGAAAAAACGATCAAGACCAAAGCGGAGAAGACTCACAAAGTGAGTGAGCACTTTGTTGCTTTTTTTATGAAGTGAAATAAATTATATTTAGAGTAAATGCAGGATTAAGGGTTTTATTTATTTGTTTAGAGGTGGATAAGTTGTAGGTTTATCCTTACACAGTTGAGTTTGTGGCTTTTGTTGCTGATGTTGCTTTCAGGAGCTGTGATTAAAAGGTCCTCTGTCAGTCCAGATGGTAACTATAGGAGGCTGTCAAACTGAAGAGGAAGGCATTTGTGCCTGATTTTTCTTAACCTTCCCGTGACCTTAAGAGTCAGGGTCATTTAGACCCCACAAGTTTTTTTACTCTGTTCGCCTCCTAAAGGGATTGACTGAACCCATGTGCACTTTTAAGCAGTTTTTTTTGTGTGTGTGTGTGTGTGTGGTTTTCGAATCTGACAGTCTGACGTTACAATCCCCCAACTTCCCTGCTTTCCAACCGTGACATTTTACGTGCTCTTCCTGAGTGTCAAGCTAAAACCACGGAAGGGTTAAACAGCTTCTGAAACAGCTGACAGGATTTCAGAAAGAAAGGAATTTGAAGAGACTGTAGAAAAGAACCATTGATAAACCTCAAAGAAGTTGAAAATTTGTCTGTGACTCTGAGTAGGAAAGACTGGACATTGCACTACTGTCATGGTTAACATGTCTCTTTAATGCATGGAGGATTGAGACAACAACTGCAAAGTGGTGGAACAGTATTTGAGACAGGCCACCGGAAAGTCTCTTCCTACCGTCAAGGGATCCCACTTGAAAACTTATTCAGAAGTGTTGAGAGAGCGGGCTCTTGACTTTCTGTCAAACCTCCTATTTAGGAGGAGCAGAGTGGCTTTTATCCCAGCCTTGCAACAACAGACCAGATCTTTACCCTGGCAGTGTCTCTCCAGAGCAATTTTATATATTTTAATGTTCTGTTGGCATATTCTATTCACAACTTTCACCATGCTTGCAGTCAAGTGTGAAGCAAAGAAGATGTGAGACATCTTCTCTAAGGCTGAGACCATGAGCCTTAAAATGGACTGCTTCTTCATAATGAGGCCTAAGTTTCTAACTCAACCTTAGGAGTTTATGTTTCTCTGTGGCATAAGACACATGAAGTGTCTTCATGAACATGAAGACACTTCATGTTCATGAAGTGTCTGAAGACACTTTGACAAATTTAGGGCATCGTGTACAATACTGTTGTTGTTGGCAGTGCTCTTGTCTTTTATAGTGAAGAACAACCTGAGACTAGGAGTAATGTTTATAAGTTACCATTGAGTCCTGAAATGTGACTAAACCAAAACACAAAATAAGGGATACATGTGGCTGAAGGGGACGTTCTCTATGAGGTGGCTTGGCTGAACCTTAGAGCTCAGAATAGACTTGATGAGCCTCTGCACCGCAACAACTGAGTTAAGGTCACAATTGGGCAGACCCAGAAGAAACTGCAGGGACTGCATTTCACTTCTGGATTGGGACACCATGGAATCCAGAGAATGAACTGAAGACTGATACTGAAGAGAGGGATGCCTGGATTTCTCTCCCCGACCCATAATGGCCATAGCCTGGTCTTGCATATGAGGAAAGCAATAGATGTATGGATAAGTGAAATGTGATGCCAAATTCTACTCACATTTTGGCTTATGAATGTAGTTAGTCAATAATCACTTTTACCTGCTCGATACTGAATTTAATGCATGTTGTTGAGTGTTTCGCTTGGAAAAACTACCATAAAGATCCATCTTTGAATGAGTCAACGCAGTCAATGTTTTGGCGTGACCATCACAAAGCCCTTATCTCAATCCTACTGATCAGTGGTTCCATACCTGGTCCTAAGGTCCTACATGTTTTATGTTTCCCTATTCTAGCACAGCTGATTCAAATGATTATATAACCTTATGTGCATGCCTCTACTTGTTCCAGAAGCCTCTTAATCTTTATTCAAGCCAAGGGTACAGCAGTAGGGAAACTAAATAATACGATCAGGACAGTGGGCCCCGAGGACCATTATGTGGGACCTCTGCTTTGTGGGCAGATCTGAAATGTATGTAAACTTTTGACTTTGAGGACATTGATAAATAAATGTCTGACAAAGTCTTACTTTCAACAGTGTGGCATTAGAAAAACTAAACTATTTTAGTAATTCAAACTGACCTAACATAAGAGAGGTTTGGCCTGATTTAACATCTGTCAGTGAGGAAAAAAGATGTGCATGAAAACTTCTGGTTTCAAGATATGATTGTTGTGTTTTTTGGTAGTTTGATTTTAAACCAAATTCCAAAAAAATGTCTCCTCGATCATATGAAGTCAGTCCTCATTGCTCTTTGCAAATCTCTTTTGTGTTTTTATAGGATTCTTTCTGACCATGGTGAAATCCTCAATAGTGATATCACTGACTGTTGATTTTGGAATCATAGGACTTTTACATATTTTCTCTGAACAGCCTTCAGTCCAACTGGGAGGCCAAACCTAGGATTTCAAAAAGGGGCTTTGTTTTAGCTTGACAAAGGATTTATATTTGAAATCTTCGAGGGCCCAGTCATGTGATTACAGTACAGAACCACAGTCCAGTAAATGGCTCTATACCATGCTGCTGGGTCAGGGATTTAAACAATGGGGCCCCACTGACTCTGTAGGGTATGGTCAGGTATAAAAACGAGGGTTAAACCGAACAGAACGGCAGTGCAGCGGTAGCAGAACCAACATCAGCGTCTCACCTAGAAGCATGTCCACTACTGACATGAGCATGGGCAAAGTAAGCTTCACAATACCCTTAATTATTTATTAAATCATAGATGGTTTAAAGTTGTTGTTTTTTTTTCAACTTGTAACAATAACGCCTCTTGTTTCACAGATCATCTTCTACGAGGACAGAAACTTCCAGGGTCGCTCCTATGAGTGCATGAGCGACTGTGCTGACATGTCCTCCTACCTGAGCAGGTGTCACTCCTGCAGGGTGGAGAGCGGCTGCTTCATGGTCTACGACCGCCCCAACTACATGGGAAACCAGTACTTCATGAGGAGGGGCGAGTACGCTGACTACATGAGTATGATGGGCTGGAGTGGTGGAATCAGGTCTTGCCGTATGATCCCCATGGTGGGTTATAAGAAAATGTTTTGATAATGATAATGAGGCTTGTCCGGTCATAAAACGCTGCATTCATTGTGTCATAATGTCTCCAAACAGTACAGGGGATCCTACAGGATGAGGATCTATGAGAGGGAGAACTTTGGTGGTCAGATGTATGAGCTGATGGATGACTGTGACTCCATCATGGACCGCTACCGCATGTCTGACTGCATGTCCTGCCATGTGATGGATGGCCACTGGCTGATGTACGAGCAGCCCCATTACAAAGGCAGGATGATGTACATGAGGCCTGGAGAGTACAGGAGCTTCAGGGAGATGGGATATGGAGGAACCAGGTTCATGAGCATGAGGAGGATCATGGACATGTGCTAGAAATGTTTATTTTGAAAAAATTATATAAAGTAAAGATGAAACAAAAAACAAACTGCGACTTTGTCCTAAAGTGAATGAAAAGATCTCACAAAGTGTAGGAGTTTGAGAGATTATTTCACAAAATATGGGACTGATTATTTCATATAATTATTAAACATGGTGGTGGGAATATAGTTGTCACATATTCTACAGTTTCTACAGTGGTTTGGATAACCACTGTAGAAACAATATGCTTCATTCAAGTCACCCACAGGACGGAGGAAATGTGAGCAGCTGCTAATATCAGTCAGTTTCCAAGTGTCTTGAAATCCTTCAAGTGTCTGCTAGAAGGCTGATGATGAAGCATCATAGTGAGTCTATCACCTAACCCGAGACCAAGTCAAGAACAAGATCCGAGTGTATCGAGACCGAGACAAGACTAAGACTTTTAGGTTCCAAGACCAAGACCAGCGCCCCGCGCTACACGACACAAAAAAAAAGCTGCTTCTCAAACTGATCTGAAAGATCCACATTCTCCTAAAAACACCTAGATATTAAATGCTTAGAGCTGAAATAAATCATAATTATCAATTCAAACTCGTCTTTGTTCTGCTTTGCTTCCATCTCTGTGTCACAATCTGCAGAGGTTTCACATCGCGCCTAATAAGATAACGCCCTGGGTTGTTGCTCATATTGCCTATGTCAGAAACTGTCTGCACCATTAAACATAGCAATCATGACAACGCACTAACGGTAAACAGTCAACTATGAATACTGTCCAAGGAGCTACAAGCAAAAAAATAATCAGGCAAAAGCAGCGAACCATGCCGCTCTCAACCGCTGCATAAAGCCAGGTAGCAGATGACAGGTGACGAAAATAATCAAAGAGCAATGAGCATGCGCTGTGTGTGATCTTACGTTCTTGTATTTTATTTATTTGATGATTAAATAAACATATAAAATAGAATAATAACAGTTACTACAGTGTGCGCAGAGAGCATTACAAAAACAAAGAACGGTCCTGAGTGAGACTCCAGTCCTAGTAAAGAGCCGTTCAGAAGAATAGGCTCGTTCGTGAATGTTACATCACTATATTGAAGACTTTGATAAATAAATCTTTGCTCACAGCATTGTCGCACATGTGCAGCAATGCCAGTCAAAACCTCCGTACAATAAGCGCAGGAAGTGATAACTTTATTTAACCGCCAACAACATTTTGTCACTGCACAGCTAGCTAGCTTTGCTAACATCACTTCCACATAGCTTACCTTTGTTTGAGCTTCCTCAAAGTGACGCTAAACGTTGGACGTAGTCCCCACCGTCTCTAAAAGCGAAGCGCTGCTTAATTCACATGTCGTTATACGCTTTCTTGTGATTTATGAAGGTAAATTTATTACCGACGATTAGATAGCATCTTCTCCCGCCCCGAGACAAACTGCGCACTGGCTCAGAGTGCCGCGTGCGAATGGGTCTTACCAAGCTCCGCCCAGAAACGTCCCTCCACAGTCCCACGTGGCTGCCTGTCTCACAAACAAAGCCTCGCGGAGCTTAGTTTCTATGTGTAAACATGGCGTCTTTCGTTTCAACTCACTCTCTACAAAGTATTTCTGAGTCGATTAGTGTAGCATTTCTGCCGGATTTTCAAAAAATATCAGCCACGACATGGACAGGGGAAGAAACAAGTTCATGTCATCTTTTTTGGACGACATCAAGGTGTTTGAGCCACGCGATGCCTCCAACATTGTGCACATCGCAGCTAAATGCTACCGGTCGATGAGGAAAACAGCAGATCCTCACACCCTCAGCATAAATATAGCTGTTGACAAGATCACTGATGCCAAATGTTCTTGCAAGGCTGTGTAAGTCGGGCATTCATGGTTTTGAGGGTTACTTTTGAAGTCAGTGATTTCTGTTGTTGGCAAATGTTTGAATGTGCCTAGGCCTGACGCACTGTGCTCGGTGCTAGCGTGGCTAACACGATTACAGTTTCGTAAAAGTCCTTTTCAGGTAAAACAAAATCTTTAATGTATGTCAGATACGGTACACATTGCATATTGATCTGCTCAGCTAACGTAAGACTTATGTAACAGACAGGCTTCAAGGTGTAGAAGTTGTATCGGTACTGCCATTATGCTCTACTTAACTAAAAGGTTTTCATAATGAATGTGTTTATTATTGACTTTTTTTCATACTTGGGGGTCATTGTTCACACATTATAGCCCTCCTTAAGACCTTACAATATTTCAAGCTTCAAAATTCAAAAGGGATCGGGAGGTGCTGGTGCCTATCTCTAGCTAACGTTCCGGGCGAGATGCGGGGTCACCCTGGACAGGTCACCAGTCTGTCGCAGGGCCACTCAAAATATCCCCATTCACTAAACACAAGGAAAGCAAAGTAATAATACTTACACCAGCACACACTCCTTTGTTTTTATTGATCTTACGACGGTTGAGCTGCAAATGCGGTCGTGCACAAGCTTTGATCCAAGCTAGGCATTCCGTATCAGATTTGGGAAATCTGTGAATTTTATTTCCACAAATATGATCAGGATACCTGACATCGCCTGTACAGATTCCCCACTGACAGTGGAGAACCATCCTTATTTGAGTTCTGTCGCAAAAACTTTGATTGTGTAGATTGTGGTCTGCTAGTACACAATCTACATTAGCATGTGTATACTACTTTAGCTTTTGTTTGTGAGACGGTCAAGCACGTGGTAGCTGCGCAGTGACGTCAAATGGGCATTAGCCAATGAAACGCGGACCCTGTGGTAAGGTCCATTAAAGGGGGAGGCGAAGTGTGGCAGCAGTAACAGAAAACACGTAACTAGTAAGTCGCGTTATTGCTTGGATTTTAATTGGTATGTTTTGCATCCAGTGAAAACAAGGATGTTGACAAATAAACTGGACAATATGCTGACAATTTAATGATATTTCCACAGTTGTGGTCTTGACTGGTCTTGAATCCCGAGTCAATGTCCCAGACTAAGACCGTGACCATCAAAAAGCGGTCTTGGCCTCAAGTTCTACAACATTAGTGGAAGCATACATACAAATCAATTAGGAAGGACTTCATCAGTGAGAAATTAAAGTTCTGGAGTGGTTTAGTCAGAGTCCAGAACTTAAACTTGACTGAAAATATTTTAGAACATCTGCAGATGGCTGTGGGCAAGAGAAGTCCCCATAATCTCTCAGAAATATGGAAAATAGAACAGAGCTGGCAAATATGACTCCTATCAAAGAAGATTAAATGGTGAAATTGGATCAAAAGCTAAATTAATAAAGTATCAGTTTAAGGGTTCATACAATCAGGTTATGGCATATTATTCATTTACATTTCACATTTTTATGTGTCTACCTGAAGTGTGTTGGGTAAATGTTGCACTATGCTTGGAACAAGTCTTCAATAATTTACCTTTTCACATCACAAAAGGCTGAGACTCACTGTACACCACATGGATGTTATTCATTAAATCTTGTATGTGGAGATGGTGAATGCTGGGATAGACTACACCATCCCTATCAACCTATCCGAGGTGCACCAACTGACTGCCCATTAAAGTAGCAGTATAATATAAATTTGGCATTTTTGAGCTTTAGATCATGTTAAGATATTACTCCATCAAAAAAACATACATAGAGTGTTGCATTGGTTATTTCATGCGTGTTTGAGAAATCCTTCAATTTTCCATGTCAGTCATTCGGGTCTGTAAAATGTTTGGGGAAACCAAGCGCTGCCTTCCAGCTCCTCCTTGGAACTTTAGCTGCCAAGCCGAGCTTCCCTTCCCAGCTCCTCACCCACTCAACTCCTTCAAACTAGCAGTGGCAGCAATTAGCAGACACCAGGTGGAAGTGTGCATCTGCAGTTCATTATATGAACTGTTTCTCAGTACGGTCTTCTAATGAATATTTGCAAAAGCTTAATCGAGGAATGTTGTGATGATATGCTGAAGGAAAGAGCATGAGCTTCTTAAAGAGACAATTTCAAGGCATTCAATTTCTAAGTCAAATTTCTTTTAAGCCACATTTCATATACCTGAATACCACATTTTAACATAAAGTGACATAATTACTTGATTGTGCTACAAAATTGTACTGTGTGGCTGGGAAACGCATATTACTGTCCCTTTAAAGATACACTTTAGAAAAAAAAATCTTTTTCAATGAAGTTCATGTGTTTTTAAACAGTGGTGCTTAAAACCATGAGAGTTCCCAGAAAAAAAAAATCAATCCAAAATAGCGAGAGCATACACAATCAGCACAGGAGGACCCATCCAAGAACTGAACTGGATTTGTTTTACTGGGAGGCAGCAGTGTGAACGCCTACACCACCATGCACTGATAAACCTTATAAATCTTTATGAAACTACATGCAGAATACTGATGCTAACTCCTCCATTTGCATTATTTAAAGACATTTCTTTCCCCAGTTTTTCCTTTAAAGTTTCAGTAGCAATATGGAATAACTTATAACAGATTGTAGTTGTTGCTGCCAATCCCCCCTTAATAGATAGACTTAAAAATGTTTATATTCTCAATTCTGCTATCTGTTGTTTCAAGCAAACACTGCACTGTTTTGCCAGTGAGGTGTTGCAAAGCTACATCTGACATGTGGATTATGTTTTATTGGGAAAATAAAAATCCAGCTGTTCATTTTTCTAATCAGTTCATAGCAAAAAGTGATATTAAAGTCTTTAGAGTGAACTAAAGTCACTGATGCCTCCTCTTTTAGCAAGCTGGGCATATGTAGAGGATCTGGAACATTTTTAAGAAAAAGCATAAATGTTTCTAGTTCATTGTTTCTCATTTAAAATATTATATGTAATATTTTAAAGATTTAAATAAAGATACTTCTGTAGAAAACACACTATCATTCAGTAGCAAGGACAATACAAAATGGGGCCTCAACTAACAAATGCAACCACCGCAAATCACGATCGATTAAAGGTCTCTTTGAACTGAACCGGACGGGGGCTGTAGGGGTGGGGAGATGGAGGGGTGGCTGCTGCTCCATATTGCTCTGTCAGGAATTTGAACAAAGGGGTCATATATCCTTTTGGATGCAAGGTCAGGTATAAAAGCAGCTGGAGGACATGGATAAAACTGTGGCAGTCCTTTGGATCCAAAACAGTTGCCAGTGCAGCCATGACCATGGGCAAGGTGCTCTCTCCACATCTGCTCTCAATCTTTAGTTTGTTTAGATGCTGAAAGTAACTGTGGATTAGAGCGCTGCACTGTGATACCATAAAGACTCTTCTTTGTTTTCTCAGATCATCTTCTACGAGGAGAGAAATTTCCAGGGTCGCTCCTATGAGACCAGCAGCGACTGTGCCGACATGTCCTCCCACCTGAGCAGGTGTCACTCCTGCAGGGTGGAGAGCGGCTGCTTCATGGTCTACGACCGCACAAACTTCATGGGAAACCAGTACTTTGTGAGGAGAGGAGAGTACTCTGACTATCAGCGCATGGGCATGAGTGACTGCATCAGGTCTTGCCGCATGATCCCCATGGTATGGAAGCTTAAATACACAAGAAAACATTCGAAGTGATGAGATGTTTGAAAACAGATTGCCGTCATGGATTTGTATTTATTTTTAATTTACAGCATAGAGGGCAGTTCAGGATCAGGATTTATGAGAGGGAGGACTTCGGTGGTCAGATGCATGAGTGCATGGAGGACTGTGACTCCATCATGGACCGCTACCGCATGTCTGACTGCATGTCCTGCCATGTGATGGACGGCCACTGGCTGATGTACGAGCACCCCCACTACAGAGGCAGGATGATGTACCTGAGGCCTGGAGAGTACAGGAGCTTCAAGGAGATGGGATATGGAGGAACCAGGTTCATGAGCATGAGGAGGATCATGGACTCCTGCTATTAGACCCTCACTGTTAAAACACAAGTTGTCAAATAAAGCATAGAAGTTCTCTTTGAATTTAGTTTTTTTTTCTTCCACTAAAACTTATCAGAAGCTTTCATCCAACTTCAATTTTTTATTTCACCTTTCCAAAAACTGCTTTGTTTGCTCAGAAATACCGAAGTATAGTGTTATTTTGATTTGAAGAAACATAAATTAAATTAACTTCTATTGAAATAATTGAATGCCAATCTATCTACTTCTATGACTTATAAGCTAAACCTTCCTTTATAGATCCTAATCCTAATATGTAACATGAAGTAAACTAAGTTCAACATAAACAGTGAGCTGTACAGAAAAATATGTTCCATTAATATGCAGTGAGAATAACAAGAGTATTTCTTATCAGTGCAAATTAGATTGGATACTCAACAGTACATTCATATATAAAATTATATTGAAGAATTTGCTTGATTTAAATCAACATTTTCTTAACACAATATTTTATTAATGCGACAATACAAAAACTGAAAGGAATGACAGAGGAACTGTATTGTAGGAATATTTAAAAGAGCCTTTTCTGCCCATGCTATTGTGCTATACAGTATGTGTAGTAGAGAGTAGTGTGTTTTGCTGCAAGTCTTTGTTGTTCAAATTCAGTAAATAGAACAACTGTCATTTTGTGGGAGCCACAAGACTTTTCCATGCTGTCCTTGTAAAAATACTGCAAAAACACCAACCACATTTTCTCCTAACAGCTGATTCAGTCACTGTTACATAATTAGCTTCTAAGTTTGTTCATGCATTTGACTACAACTGTAACTACATGTCTTTCACTTTAGTAAATGGTATATCATTTCAATTATATATATATATATATATATATATATATATATATATATATATATATATAAATGTTCAACTCATTTCACTGCAAATAAAATTGCATTATTTATTTTCAGACAAACTAGGTTACTTAAAGTTTAATTGATTTTAATGGTTTGAATTTGTTTTATTGTGTCACATGATGAAAAATGCATACATTTAGTTTGCACAGAAATCACAGAATCTCAAGCTATTGTGTCTTCTACTTTTTCTAAGTTCTAGGTTCTAAGTCTTAAAAATTCTAAGTTGTTTTTTTTTTTTTCTTAAAAAAACATAATTTAAAGTATCAGTTCTGATCTTACTCATTAAATATTTTTTTTTTCTAATTTTAAGCCCCAAATTACAAAGGCTTTTCATGATGCAATTCATTTTTATGGTCTAAAAATAACAAATGCATTTTTTTAAGACTCGTTCAGCCTGAATTATTTGTGGTTGATGTGAAATACTCACATTAAGCATTTCTTAGTCTTTTGGAAAGGTTACTTAAGCACTGGTCCTTAAGCATTGCATGCAAACAGACTTTCCCCACTGATCTGGGTACATTCCTGAAAAAGATGAAATGTAACCAGACACTTCGAAGAGGCTCTGGTTCCGGGGGATGATATAAGGAATCATGTGATTTAATACACACTGGAGCTGAACAGTTTGACTTGACTACTAGCAGTTTTGGCTTAGCTGAAGCTGGACTACAAAAAAAAAGTTGGATTCACAAAGCTGATGAGGCGAAAGTCATGACCTTGTTTAGCATTTCCACAGCAAATGCGGTGACATCGTAGACAAGAAAATGTAGTAGGGAATAGAGAATTATGAACAGACTGAAAAACATAACCCAAAAAGAATATAAAGATATCTACGCACCACTTTTCATCTGTTTGATAAGAATAAATAAAAAATATGTTGCACTCGTAGACACTCACAGTACACAAAAAAAGCACTAGTTGGTGCCGAGAGTTATTCTGGGTTAATAGTTGCTAAACAGTGCTGCTTAGTGCTTTCTGGTTAGAGGAAGTAGCTTCTAAGATTAGCTACAATGCCACTTTTTATCTGTTTCTGATGCATCTTTATGGCTTAAGTAGTTAAAGTTTCTATAACTAAGACTTTTTTGTAACAAATTACTGCACATAGTCAACAAGTGCATGCAAATTCTGGCGAATATTGATAATGGTTGTTAGCTGTGTTGGGAAGAAATAAAGCTAATTTTGCATAATAGCTTTTTGTAAATTGTGAATTTTATTAGCTACAGTGCCCTCACCTGTCGGACAAATATGTAATACTGCCAAGAATTTATAGAATAGCGAAAAGCTAAACGCTAATCAGATTGAACAAACATTTTACTTTACTGGTGGTGAAAAACTTTCTTTGTTCATATTCATGGGATACCACTATATTAATGGACGCTCATGTATGCTGTCATGAAAGTTTGAGCCTGCCAGCTCTATCAAATTACCTCATTCTGCTCTGTCCATAAAAAATGCCTAAAAAGCACAAAGAATATATTGCAACTTTCTGATATTTAGATAAAACATAAATGTTTCAAATGATCACAGCACAACAACAATTAATGGGCTCATCATATGTTTACATATTTCATCAATTTTATTTTAGAATATTTAAAAAATTATCTGTCTACAAGCAGTAGACAAACAGAAACTGAATGTGTGGCAGTGAATTACATTATTTTTATTTGCTCATGTGACAATGGAAGTCTAACAAATGTCAGTGATCCTCCTCATGCTCATGAACCTCAATCCACTCATGCCCATGTTCATGAAGCTCCTGTACTCTCCAGGCCTCAGGTACATCATCCTGCCTCTGTAATGGGGCTGCTCATACATCAGCCAGTGACCATCCATCACATGGCAGGACATGCAGTCAGACATGCGGTAGCGGTCCATGATGGAGTCACAGTCGTCCATCAGCTCATACATCTGACCACCAAAGTTCTCCCTCTCATAGATCCTCATCCTGTAGGATCCCCTGTGCTGCAATAAAAGTGTAATAATGACTGTCAGTAAGCTC
This sequence comes from Poecilia formosa, assembly GCF_000485575.1. Classification (NCBI taxonomy): domain Eukaryota; kingdom Metazoa; phylum Chordata; class Actinopteri; order Cyprinodontiformes; family Poeciliidae; genus Poecilia; species Poecilia formosa. The sequence goes on from NW_006800178.1 coordinate 367,182, forward strand.
CTTTGAACGCTAAATGAATCACAGTAGAGCTTTTTCCAGTGTGCTTACATGGGGGATCATTCTGCAGGATCTGATGGAGTCGAACATCATACCCATGCTCATCATGCGCTGCATGTCATGGTATTCTCCTCTCCTCAGGAAGAACTGCATGCCCATGTAGTTGGGACGCTCATAGATCATGAAGCAGCCGCTCTCCACCCTGCAAGACTGGCACCTGCCCAGGTAGGAGGAGATGTCAGAGCAGTCGCTGAGGCACTCATAGGAGCGACCCTGGAAGTTCCTCTCCTCGTAGAAGATGATCTGGAACGATGCACGAGAAAGATCACAATCACAAATTAAGTTTGTGGGGGGAAAAAAAATCAATGGATTTTTGATTAAATAATCTGTAATTGCATGCTTTGGATATTTTTACCTTGCCCATGATGGAGTCTTAGATTGTTCCCAGGGGATGTTTCAACTTGATCTGCTAACTCAATGATTTCAGGCCCTTTTTATACAAAATCCGAGGGGCCATGATGTGTTGTTATTCAAATGTGCAAAGCTGATGAATTAGCAGTATGACTTTTGCTGAACAGGGGCTATAAAAGTGTGACAATAGTTCCCCATCCATACATTTCTGGCAGCAGTCATCTGCATTGTTCATTTTAAGCATAAGCTTTGTGTGTATGCCATGCGCAGTGAGAAGGTTCTCCACATACAGTAAGGTCAGATCATCAGTGTTAGGAAAAACTTCACATAAGATCGCATCTCAGATAAAGCCATGAGAGACGTAAGACCTTAAAGGACAACAGATATAGGTTTGCATCTCCGTAATGCTAAAGTATGGTTTTGAAATGTTTAACTTTTTATCTACAAGAGATTTAAAGTAAATCCCAGGTCTGCAGGCTCTGCACTGTATATTAAACACCCCACATAAGTCATTAATTTGGACAAATCACTCGCTCCTTTCTCTCTCTTCTAACTATATTTATATTTAAAGAAGTTCTTTTTCAATAAATGCATAACAGCTTGAAGAAATTGACGAAATAATCTTGCAAAAATCTAAAATGCCACAATTTAAAGTGATCCAAACAAAAGTCACATAATTGCCTTCTCTCAGAGTATTGTAAATACTTTTTATATTTACTGTAACTGAGTTAAACAGCATCCCACTAGAGTATCAGCATTTTTTCATCTTGTTTGCAAAACTGAATCTCTAAAAATTTAAACTTTATTGAGGATTATCGAGGAATGTAATCTTCAGATTCAGATTTCTCTTCAGAAATAAGCTTTCGTTTGGAAAGCAGGTATGCACAGCAGTTCTATCATGGTGGCTGCCAAACAAACGTCTCTTTCAACATTCCCTGCCTTCCTCTGGTCAACTGCCTGAAGTAGCTCCATACTGTGACAACTCTATAAGAGAAATATGAAACTGCAGAAATAACTAAAATATTTCAAATCAAGTTTTCTGGACTAGCACTCAAAAGAAATCACTAATAATAATGGATACTCCACTGTTTTAGAGTTTGTTTTAGGTATTTTAGTACTGAATGTATTGAATGCTTGGGTATCTATTCGTAAATTAATCTTTAGTTAGTTCAATAATGCCTCTGGTGGGGAAATTATGATGGAAACATTAATAAATATGCAAATTATGAAGAATGTACAGTTGTGCCTGTAAGTGTACAGTTCAGATGGTACAATACATATTTTATTAGTATCGTACTTTATTAGTAAATTACCTTAAGAATGTCACCATTGCTGGTGTTACAGTTGATGAGTAATTGGAACATTACATGCACAAGTACAAGATAATCAAAGCAACTGATATCATTTACAATTATACACCAATAAAAACTCCTTCACATTGTTGGTTAAAAATTCAGTACCTTTAATAAACAAAGTGTTTGATATTTACAGCAAGGCTTTTCTTGATGGCTAAAATTCTGTGACCCGCCTGAAGGATCCGACGATGGCGCAGGTGGCACACCAGTCTCGGTACCTCCGATATTCCCCAGGTTTCAGGAAGTACTGTCTGCCTCGGTAGTTAGGGTACTCATAGAAGATCCAGTAGCCATTCATAACATTGCACGAGTAGACATGGCGGTGATGAAAACGGTCAGACACACAAGGACAGTCGTCCATGAACTCCATCATGTGACCGGTGAAGTCGGGCTTCTCGTACAGGCGCATTCTGTAAGAGCCTCGATACTGTGTGGCGTAGGAAGACAACAAATGGTCAGAAGGTTGACACGAAACGGATCTAGCAAAGGTCTGCCTAAAAGTCACCAAAAGAAGTCTCTGAGAATGTGTGGAGATGTGAAATCTACGTATTAGGTTGGTGTCCTACCGCTGGAATCATCCGGCATGAGCGAATGCTGCTACTGAAGCCCATCCATCTCTGATAGTCGGGGTACTCTCCCCTCCTCATGTAGTACTGGTGGCCCATGAAGTTGGGTCGCTCATAAATCATGAAGCAGCCACTCTCCACTCGAATGGAGTTGCAGCGGCTGAAGTGCAAGTGAAGGTCTGTGCAGTCATTGCTGCACTCATAGCTCCGACCCTGGAAGTTCTTGTCCTCGTAAAAAATAATCTGGAGTGGGAAGACATTGGATCATCAAGAGTCCAGAGTCAAACTTTGCTTTGTCTCAGTGTTGAAATCAAACAAGCTCACAAAAAACTGTCAAACTATGCTTTGCTTTAATTTATATTCATTATAAGCAGAGTAGATAAACAGCACTCACCTTGCCCATGGTCTCCGTTGGAGAGATTCCCCATGTTTTCAGGGCTTTTTATACCACCTCTTGACAAACAAAGTATTGTTATTCAAATTCTCTCAGAGTTATAACTAAAGGCTACTGGCACATGTTTAGCTTTTTGTTGGAGCAAAAACATTGGGTCAGAAATATGGATTTGTATTTGAAAAAAGGATAAATAATTAACTGGTTTGGTGTTTTGACTTGCATGGACAAAGGAAAGGACTAGTATGGTATCCACACATCCAGTGAACAATGGCTACAGAACAATATGGAACAGCTCTTTTACATTAAATATGTTGTCTAACCAAGCAGGAAGCCATTCACTCTATATGCTTCTTTACCTGCGCAGACCCACTGTGGGGAAAGAAATACGTGTACAAGAGTTGGTTGGTACTCTAGATGTAAAGACTCTATTAGAAGTTGTACAGTAGGACGAGCATTTAAATTCTGTGCGTGTGCGGATGTACGATACACTCTGACTTTGACTTTACGTCGTGTGAGGCTCTTCTTTACAGAATTCACTTGAATTAGTTCTGTTCTAATTTCAACACAAGTCACTAACGCTATTTGTATAGACAAAAACGTTTGACGGGGCCCTGTTAAAGCTTGATGTCAAAAGAAAATGGAAGAATCAAATGTATGACAAAATTTCAAATCGCATGTCTTTAGGTTTTTCACTGAACCCTAAATTACCTCTAATATGGCCATCAGTAGACGTTTAGAGAGAAAGCAATTGCTTTGTATGTGTGTGTGTGTGTATGTACATATATATATATATATTTAATAGTGATAGCTTTATGATGCTTATGATTGTCACTGTTTTATGCCATTGTTTTACATTAAACATATTTGCCTACAGTGTAAAGCCTGTCCTTTAAGCACACCAGAGTAACGATGCTAATAGCACATTTAGGTGTGCAAAAAATTGTCATGTTATGGGATAAAGTATGAACGTTTTCTATATGATTCCTACTCTTTAAATTTACATCATACTCTATGTTGTTGGGTCCATTCAGAATCTGGACGTATTCTGTCCAGTTTCTCTCCATACCGTTAGCTGTACCAGTGGTCCGGATCGTGTCTAAAACCACACACACCAATTAATCCCACCAGACTGGGAGAGGGGCAGCACTGGCATTGAATGGTATGGTATGCTATCCAAATGCAAAATGAAGATTAAACTATGCCAGAAGCTATTGCAGATACTTTGTTTAGACTATTGCTTCGAGACAGTGCTCATTTATTTTATATTTTTGTAATCTCCACTTTTTTTTCTATACGAGTCCCTTTATGACACAATACAGTGATGTTTTGGGTAACAACAAATGAGTAGATACAAAACATAAACAGGACAAGTTCCAGGTCTTATTCAGCAATTAAAGTTTATTGACTTCAGTTAAATCTGTTATTCTCCTAATTGAGCCAACCTTCGGACTGATGCCTCCCCCGTCGCCTCTTCTGTGGTACTCTCCAGGTTTCAGGTAGTAAACTCTGCCTTTACAGTTTGGCTGATCACACAGCATCCAGTGGTCATCCGTACAGCATCCAGTGGTCATCCGTAACGCGGCAGAAGCTGAATTCAGACATGCTGAGCTTCTGCTGGACATTTGAACAGTCAGCCACCAGCTCATGCATTTGGCCATACATAGCACAAAGCTTGTAAAGCCTCAACTTGTAGGAGTCATGCTGCTGCCATGTAGAAAGACTCACTGCCTCATTCATTGAAACCCCTCACTCAATATAATACTTCAGCTTTAAACATCTTTGAACAAATTCTTCATTTTGTCTCATTTATGACCTACCTGAGGCATCAAAAGCCAAACTCTGATATAGTCAATAATCCCAACCACTTTGATTGTCAGAGTAGTCTCCTCCCACATGGTAGTACTGGTTGCCCATTGGCCATACAGCATCCAGTTACCACCATGATGGAGTTGCACCTAGTGGAGAACGTGTGAAGGTGTGAGCAGTCAGAGGTATTCATGAGGGTGGCCTTGGAAGTTTCTGTCCTTGTAAGATATGATCTATGAAAGCAAACACAAATACTGTTTCACTCAAGTAAGAAATACATAGAAGATTTAAAAAAAACAAAAAAAAACCTCAATATTTGGTTTCCATTACCTTTTCCATGGTCTTTACAACAGGGTATATTACTGTTCACTGTTGTCCTTAAGTCAAGCCATGGTGCTTTATAAAAAAAGAAAAAATGGGAAGCTGTGTGATTGCACAGCATAAACCATTGTCATGCAAATATTTCCCACAGAGTGATGATGGATCTGGGATGGGGTTGCATGGATGGGAGAATTCTGTTGGTGAGTAATGCATCATTGTACTTTGTCCCTTGTTCATCACTATTTTTACTAAACGTAACATTGTACAACAGAAAGTGTTTGCAGGAGCATCAGAAAGAGGGAACTGACGTTCAGTCGGGCTGAGGTAATGTTCTGCACAATCTACCAGCTGATGTGGGCCATCGTGATCTTGACAGAAAGTCTTATTCACATCAAGTCCACCTCGTGAAATCATTAAAAATGGAAGAGAAAACATGTAGTCTTCCTTAAGCCTCCGTCACAAAATGTTAGGTGTTGCCTCACGTTGGCCTAGATGAGAATTGTAAAGAGTCATGTGTGTCAGTTTTGCATTGTTTTCAGTTTTATTCTTTCAGGACTGGCTGGTCACAGACTAATTAATTTTTTTTCTTTCACAATTAACATTCTGGGGTCAATGATTTCCCTTTACACAGCCCATTATTGCCCCTAAGTAGTTGAATAACAGTTATCTTTATTAATTTGATCAGTGCAGATAGAACACATTCGCAATGTAACATGAGATTAATGTTGGTATTGAGCCTCTGCATAAATTTTAATTCAATGGGGTATATGTACTGTCGATTGCATGTGATCAATTCCATGGCAGCCTGGCTTAAATAGCAATCAAACTGTTTGTAGTACAGCATCTGATATTGGTGACGGTGGAGTGTCATTGGTATAAAGCTGTGTGTCTTACAACACTATTAAAAAAACAAGGCAGATTTCAACATTATGATAGGATTATTAGAAAAATTGAAACTGATGAGATGTTTAACAACTACTTGTTGTTCTTTAGTATTCCCACTTCATCGTCCTGATGCTGCCTACAACCTACGGGACATTGGAGACTCCTTTTTGAAACTGCTTTATTAGAAGTGAGAGCATGTATGATGATGATGAAGTGAAAAGATTTATTGTTATTTGTTTGTTGCTTTTGTTGAAGTTTTTCTCAATTCAAACAGACAATGTTCTGCATTACACTAGTAAAGTTTTTTTCAGGAAATTAAGGTTAAGATGAATATAAATACGACAAAATAAACAGTCTTCAGTGCTACTGATATTCCCCTAGAGTAGATCAATAGTCCATAATGCGTCTGATGGAGCCAACCCTGGCACTCCTGCCGCCCCACTCACTGAACCTTTTATACTCTCCGGGTCGAATCAGGTACATCTTGCCTCGGTAGTGAGGGCGCTCGTAGAAGAGCCAGTTCCCCTTTCTAACATTGCAAGAGAAGATATTGTGAATGTTGAAGCGGTCCACTAGGCTGGGACAGTCGTCCATCAGGTCCATCATCTGGCCACCAAACTCAATCCTCTCATACAAGCACATATTGAATGACCCAGGCTCCTAGGATGGAAAAGGAGTGAAATGATATATTACGTCATGTCATTAGAGATGTCATAATCAAACAGCAAGTAATCAAATGTTGCTTTAAATGGATTGCACCACTCAAGATGGCAGCATGTTGTAGTAGCTCTGTTGCTTAGGGAAGCCCCATCAAAAGCTGGGAGTTAAAAGGCGAAGCAAAATAAAAAACAAAACAAAAAACGAAGGCTATTTCTGCTCTGTGGACAATCTGAATATTATTATTATTATTATTATTTTGCAACGATTAATTATTTATAAAATCAAGGAAATTACAGAGAATCCTGAACATCTTTTTCATAAAACTGTGACATAAGAGAGTTTTCAGTCAGAGGCTTCTTTGGATTGCGGTAATACAGACTGCTAGAGGAGATTCGTCCTGACAATAGTCATCAGCATCTAACTCTGAAGAAAACTGGACAATATGAATCAAGTCAAGTTTCTTTGTACAGCAGAATCCAGGCAGTTCAAAGTGCTTTACACCATAAAAACATCAAACAATAACCAATTACGAAACAAGCAGTAAACCTTACATTTTGTCAAATGCCGTCAGCAAAATGATTAATAATAACCATCATCACACATCAAATATATTGATCAGAGTTCCAGTTATTACAAATCAAAGGCAACTCCAAACAAATGGGTTTTTAGCCTCGATTTAAAGGAACTCAGTGTTTTGGCTGGTTTGTCATTTTCAGGAATTTTGTTCCAGATTACATAAAAGCTGAATGCTGCTTCTTCTTGTTTGGTTCTGGTTCTGGGGATGCAGAGTGGCCCAGAGCCAGACGACCTGAGAGGTCTGGAAGGTTGATACAGAAACAGCAGATCTTATATTTAAAGGGTGACTTTTTCCGGGAAGTATTTTGATGTTAAACAGTTCAGTGATTTCTAAACTAATTGAAAGTCTATTCTCGGAGCTACAGTGAGTCAGTGGAAGGACTTTAAAACTTGCTCTATCTTACTAGTATTAGTCAGAATGTGAGCAGCAGTGGTCTGGATCAGCTGCAGCTGTCTGAGTTTTATGCAGGCCTGTGAAGACACTGTTGCAGTAATCAATGAAACAATAGAAATATTTTTCAGGTGACAGAAGGCCGACTTTGTAAATGTGTTTGTATGTCTATGAAGGTTCAGGCGTGAGTTCATCACTATACCCAGGCTTTGGACCTGATCTCTAGTTTCTCACTGTAGTAACTGAAGCTGTGTGCTGACAGGTCCATAGATAACTTCAGTTTTGTTTCTGTTCAGCTGGAAAAGTTATGGGACATCCACATATTAATTTTACCTCCATAATAGGTAGAAAGTAAATGTTGACTATAAGCATTTGTCTTATGAGACCGTTTATGCTGGTTATTTTTATAGTTTTAATCTAATCAAGTTTAATATGAAATTCAGCTAAAAGTAACAATCACTTAAGGCTGCATGTTGGAGCATTTGTTAGCAGTGCTGCCTCCCAGCAAAAAGTTCTTGAGATTTAAATCTCAGGCTTATCTTTAATCATTTTTAAATACATGTTTTTAAACATTTAAGGACAATATTTTCAGAATAATCTGTTTAAGATTAACTTAAAGGTCAACAGATCTATTTACATCTCCTAAAGTTTTGATTATGTTTTTTTTTCTACTATTCACATCGTAATAAAAAGTCACTTTCTATCCCACCTAGTCACATATATCATCTGTGAGATCGTTTTAGCTGGTAACTGGTGTTTGTGCGGCATGTTGTGTTGACTTTCCCCTCAAACAGCAACTCACCGTGTGGATGTGGCGACAAGAGCCGACAGAGTCGCTGACACCCGTCCAGTGATGGAAGTCAGGATACTCTCCTTTGCTCACGTAGTACTGGTTCCCAGTGTAGTTGGCTTTTTCGTAAATCATGAAGCAGCCACTCTCCACCCTGATGGAGCCGCACCGGCTCAGACTCCTCAGCAAATCTGCACAGTCTTTGGAGCACTCAAAATGGCGCCCAGAGAACTCCCTGTTCTCGTAGAAGATAATCTGCATGTGGAGAAAACGGGATGTCTCACACCATCCCGCAAAAAAAAGAAGAGAGAGAGAAAAACTTCATACAAGTAAAATGCAGGTAATGTTGAAGTTCTCTACCTTCCCCATGCTGCTTGCCTCACCTGCCCTGCCTGCACCGAGCCTCATGTGATCTATGCCAGCCTTTGAGGACTGCCGCCTGAATGCAAAATGCAGAGTCTGCATGTGGCATTCATGTTGTTCCGGCCAGGAATCACTGGTGTTTGTGTATCCCTGTTGTCATAATCATATGTTTTGGAATGTGCTAAAAAAATATTTAAAAAAATCTGAAGAAATAAAATATGTATTTAGTGATATTATATTAATTTGTTCCCCCAACTAACTCCCTCAGTAACATTATATGTTGGGTTGTGGAGCTCATGCTTCAAACTTTAATCACCAGGTAATCATAAAGTGCTGCATATGCACAATCTTTGCTCCCATGCACATTTATTCTGTTTTGCTTTTTCTGAATGCCCTTCTGAATTTCAGAACATCAACCAAAACTTAAACTCACACAAGGAAACCGAAGTACAAACAAGTGCACCGACCTGTTTTGTCCTGCTGGATACATGAAGGCCACAAGCAGATGGAAAGACATTCTTTTTCCAAGAGAGCAGAAATCATAATTTAATCACTGCTTGGACTTAGATTGGGGAATAGAATATTGCTTTTTGATATTTTTTTTGCACACTTCATGTTGTCAGACGGGTTCGATTTAAGTAATTTTTTGTTTCCACAGGTCAGACAGCATTGGTTATTTGTACACGTAAATGTAATTTTCAACAGGAACATGTTTCAAACAGAGAAATTAAGACAGGCACTAAGCAGTACAGTGTACATAAATTAGTACAGTGTAACTGGAAAGTATTCACAGAGCTTCACTTTTTCTGCGTTATGTTATGTCACTGCCTTATTCCATATTGTACATATGTACAGTGAGCACCTCAAATACCCCAAGGTTATATTTATCAACATGCAAGGAAATACTAAATGTAATATTTTTGTAGTTTAATCTTAAATACTTTTTTCCTTTGACTTTAAGTCTGTAAATACAGAGAAAACTGTAGTTCTGTGTTTTGTTTGAAGACTCGTCTGTGTTTACATATGGTATCAACACAGCTAAATGAGCGCTATTAACATAATAGGAGCTTTTTGAGTGTCTATATTTGAAAACAGAACCACATAAAGTGAACTTTACATTCCACAACAGACTCCATTTGGACAGTTTCTCTTTCATGCTGTGGGAAGGGCCACCATCTTTATTTCTGTACCAACTGGCTCTGCTTGAGGATGACCAGCGGCAATCTCTTCTGAATGGCAGCCACACCACAACACTGAAAGAAGGTCTACGCAGACACTAATAGCTAATCAATTGGAACATATTCTAATCTGATGTTCCATCAATCGACTGTCGATTAACTGTTTGCATCCCTAATCTGCACTGATCATCCATGTCTTCCTCGGACTTGAAGGTTTCTATAAACACTGTGAATGCTTCTTCAGCAGGAGTTGACTGCTTGTTTATTGATTCTCTAGAGAGACTCCAAAAATGTGTGCAAGAAAGAGATTCATTCACTAGAACTTAGAATAAGTCTCTAACATAACAAAATGTGGAAAAACTGAAGCATTGTGAATACTGTCTGGATGCACTCTATGTTATTTTAATTTTGTCTTCTGCACTGTTTTAACTAACACATTCTTTAACATGTTTGCCATGTTTCCTTCATGGCTTATGGTGAACTGCAAACAGGAATTCTTTTGGCTTTCCCTGATTTGTCCGCTGAATTCCTTGGTCTTCATGATGGTCAACTAATTTTCTCTATCATGCCTCTGAGAACTTTGAAGAATAGCTGGATTCATACTGAGTTTAGATTACAGACAGAAGACCTTTTCTCATATTAGTAGCTGAATTAACTTTTCCGGAAATATTACATGTAGAACTGTTGTGTTAAAGGATGTGTCCCTGCAAATCTATATTTGGAAGAAGTACAAAATGTGCTTTGTCTGTTATTCTAGGTTGGAGTCCTGTTGGTCAGAATCTCACTGTAAGATCAGGTAAAGCAAACTCTTTTAAATATATATTTTTATCATAAAGTGGAGTTAAGAACAAGGAAAAGCCTCCATTTTGATTTTCAATCATCCATCTGTCTCAGTAAAAGGAGTCTGACAATAAAGTTTTTTCTGCTGAAGATACTGAATGTCTACTACAGGTAATGCTTCAGAACATGATATGAGTCAATACTGGGAGTATTTTATTTAGTCCTCTGGTCAGAGTCAGAATATCCAAGCATGTTACATCTTCCTGGAAGAAGTCGCCCTTCAAATGAAAAGAGCAAGAGCAAAATTGAATCCACTTGAGCACTGACGTCATTTTCATCAGCGTGTGGAATATGGCAAAGAGCAGGCGTTTTATGAGAACCCTTTCTTAGAGATCCATCAGACGTCTGATGGAGCCAATCCTGGAGTTTGCGCCTTCCCATTCACTAAAGCTCTTGTACTGGCCGGGCCTCAAGTAGTAGTGGCGTCCCCTGTAGTTGGGTTGCTCATACACCAGCCAGTGGCCGTCCAGGATGTTGCAGGAGTTGAAGTTGGCGAGGTGAAAGCGACCCATGAGGTTTGGGCAGTCATCGGTTAGCTCCATCATCTCACCTCCCATGTCGAAGTGCTCGTACAGCTGCATCCTGAAGCTGCCTTTGTGCTGGAGAAGCATGTCGGATGGAACCATTAAGAACACGTTCGTGCTCACATTAAGCCTGGAAACAACTGACCTAGATATATCTGAAGGTTAGAGGTCTTCACTGTTTCTGCAGAGACCATTAGAGCTGTTAATAGAACTGATATTGTATTCCATTTGAACCCGAAAGGTGGATATTTTTCAAACCATTGTGTGTCATCTGCTTCAAATAGTAAACTCATCTGAGTGAAACCTGTAGTGATGAACTCAGACCTGAACCTTGAGAGACACACAAGGATAGTTACAAAGTTGGCCTTCTATCACCTGAAGAACACTTCCAGGATTAAATAACTAATGTCCCAGCAAGATCTAGAGAAACTCATTCATGCATTTATCTTTAGTCACACTGATTACTGCAACAGTGTATTTCTAAAATGTCAATCAGCTATATCTGGTCCAGGACGCTGCTGCTGGTGTTCTCACTAAAACTAGGACAAGTAAAGTCCCTACACTGGCTCCCTGTGGCTTTAAAATACTGACGTTAGTTTATAAATCACTGAACGATTTAGCACAAGATATATTAAAGACCTGAGGCAGATGGCTCAGGTCCTCTGGTTCTGGTCTGCTCTGCAACCCCACAACCAGAACTAAACATGCAGAAGTAATATTCAGTTTCTATGCCCCATTAATCTGAAACAAACTTCCAGAAAATGGCAAAATATAAAAAATAAATAAATAAATAAATAAAAAACACTGAAACATTGAGTTCCTTTAGATCACACATGTTTAGACTTGCCCAAAATAATAACTGGAACAGTGATCAATATATTTGATAAACTTTGACTAAAGGTTCCATCAGATAAATGATCTGGAACCTCCACTAAGATAGGGATTCTGACACACGTTAAAATTAACTTGAAAAGATCAATTAAAATACACCATTATAATTATGATTCATCTTGATTTTTGTATGTAGATATCAGGCCTGCTCTGGGTGCAGGCTGTGGGAGAGATGTTGGGTAAAACAGTCATACAGATCATTGTCCAGTCCTAAAGTTACTTTGGCTTCAATAGTTATGGAAAGTGCTGCTCCTGCATCTGAAGGGAGATACTTTTTCATCTAGAAAATGAATTTCTTTCTAGAAAAAAAAAAGTTTTTTCCATTATATATTTTTTTAAAAAGTGACAATTTTTACCCACATACATACTTTCTTGCTGTCTAACTAAATATGCCAAAAGTTCTTAAAAATTCTTGAGAAAATTGGATTTCTGGTAAAATTCCAATATTTGTTAATTGTCTATAAAATCAGGAGTAAGATAGCCCCGGTTGCTCTGATTGGCTAGCTGTACTAGCATAATCAGTCTCCGTCCACCACTTTGCATCATCTCAATTGGAGTTGAAAAAAGGAAACTTTCTCAATATTCTTCACAGCAGAAAATAAGTAATCATTATAACCTGCTATCAAACCCAGCCTGTGCTATATAAATCTACAACCTTGCTCGTTTAAAAGACAGCTTACCGAGGGGATCATGAGGCATGAGCGGACACAGTCATTCATGCCGGTCATGCCCATGTAGTCAGAATACTCTCCCGTTCTCATGAAGTACTGGTTCCCCATGAAACCGGGTCGGTCATAGATCATGAACATGCCACTCTCCACGCGTATGGAGCGGCAGTGGTCAAACATTGAGTGCAGGTCAGCGCAGTCACTCATGCACTCATAGTGATGGCCTCTAAAGTTTCTGTCCTCATAGAAGATGATCTGATGGAGCAGAAGAAATCATCCTGTCAGCATAATCACGACATGCCACCGAAAAAATGGGATTTCAAACTGAACACAAACCTTTCCCATGATGGCTACTGTCAAAACCCAAACAAATACCTTTGTTTTTATACTATGAAGTGTCCAACTTTATATCCATGGGGAAGGATGTTCAGTTGCACGTTGTGATTCAAAGCAGGCCTGCTGTCAGCAGACTACAGGAGTCTTTCTGCTCCTGAATGCAGCAGAAAGCAGGTTCTAGCACCAGCCACATCATGGATATGCACTGGAACAGTCACTGCAGCTTGTTTACACAGCCTGTGTTTGCTTTGAATGCATTGTCTTCATCACAAGTTTAAAAAAACTGTGGAAGGAATTCACAAAGCATCTTCTTTTTTTGTTTGTTTGTTTGTTTGTTTGTTTTTTGTTTTGCTCAAGCTTTTTGCTTGGATTTGGCTGGATTTATAAAACACGTATCACTAAATACATGCCGGTGCAGTCCCAACCACCAAGTCCAGCAGGTGGGTGCTACTACTTTTTTCACCGGGTCTTGTTTATTCTAGTTTCAGCCACAAACATAAAAGATGCAGAAGTGAAAAAAAATATATATATATTATAATTTGCAGAAAGTTCCAGGAATTGAGCTGACAAGGCATTCCTCAGAACTTAAAGACATCTGGCTGGGGGGATGTTGTTGGAACAGTTTCCCGAAATCAATAATTGATGATTCTGAGACATTTAAAAGATGCACTCTCAGTAATTCTTGGGAAGAAGCACTGAGAGTGCTTCTTCCCACTCTCAGTGTTTGAGAGTGGGAATCACTGAGAGTGGGAATCTCTCAATCAGAGAGATTGAGAGATTCCAGAGGATAAATTCTGTGCTTTATCCTCTGGATAAAGCACAGAATTTGAATAAAATATACACAAAAAATAAAATAAAGTGTTCAGAATAACATCATATAAATTGAGGTAGTTTGGCATTTCGTCAACTCCGTCAGTTTTTGTGACTCTTTCAGTGAAATTGTTGACAAATCTTACTTCAATGTACAGTTAATTCATTTTAATCTATTTTACATAAATAGCATAACTTCACTTGTATCAAGTATTTCTCTTTTACTCACTAGTTTGTCACCACCTTCTGTTCTGTGTCTTTATGTTGTTGTTTTTTTTGTTTTAAATATATATATATATTTTGTTCTTGAGAAGCATTTGTCTCTTAAACTGAGTAAAAATAACACTAGTAGGATCATTAAAAACTAATTTTATATTTATTTTTATCAGATGGTGTTAACAAAATTCTGGGCCTGGTCCATTAAAATTGTAACTTTCAAAAAAAAAGTTTCAAATGGAAACGTGCACCTTAGCATCTTTACATTTCCAAAACATTATTTATCATATTTGAATACATAAGCCTAATAAATAATTACATTATTATTTTTTTTTGGGGGGGGGGATGTGAACCCATTTTATCCCTCTTTTCAAGACTCATTGACTCTCGTAACTGAAGTTAAAATGTACCTGACAGTAAAATTGTTAAATTTGATATATACAAATATGCAACTGATGTAAGTTAAATAATGTTAATAAAAAATAAACACTAGCAATAATATCCTTTTAATTTTGACATAGCAAATAAAAAAGCGATCTCTGATTATCAGTTCTGCCAGACTGGCTGTGGATGGCCTCCTGTGTTTTCTTGTGAATGTGCATTTTTACCTGAAACATTTACTGTTGAGACCAAAGCAGACATATATCATTTGATTAACTTTTGATCAATTCAAAAATTTCTAGATTTCCTAGCAGCATAGGACATCAATCCTTTAGGGGAATTTCTAACAGAAAGCCCCTTCTTGTGCAGGTATGAAGACTTCTCAGAATTACAGTAAATCAAACATGTTTAGTGAAACAGAACCATGTTGCATTGTGATCAAAATAAATACTGAAAGTGCACAAAATTCCTCTAAGTCACAGAAGTAGTAAATCAGATAATATTGAGACATTTATTCACCATTGACAAGAAAATCATTTACAACAGCTCATTTTATTAATTTTTTTTTCTAACAGCAAACAGCAGCTTCATCAAGTCAGATCTTGGCACATCCTGTTGTTCTTATCAGTAACTGAAAGAATTAAAACTCTGTGATCCTGCGGAAAGAGCCGGTGGTGGCGCAGGTGGCCCCCCAGTCATTGAACTTGCGGTACTCGCCAGGACTCATGAAGTACTGCCGGCCACGGAAGCTTGGGTGTTCGTAGAGGGTCCAGTAGCCGTCCAAGACTTTGCAGGAGTAGATGTCTCGGCTGCGGAAGTGCTCCTGCACCGACTCGCAGTCCTCGCTAAACTCCATCATCTGACCTTGGAAGTTGGGCCGCTCGTAGATACGGATGCGGTAGGGGCCCTCGCTGGTCTGCAGGTGGAAGATAGAAAATGAAAGGAGCCTTCTGGGTCTGTGGCTGACAGTCAGTCACCATGTTTAGTCATCTGTCAGTGCTTATCCATCAGTTACCTATCCAGGTAAATCCACATTGGTTTGAAACATTGGAAGAATAACTAGTATTGTTTTTGCTTTTTAAATTCAACAGGTGAAAACAGGCCAAACTAACTATTTTGACTCCTAACAGCGTAAAACATTCATCAGTTTGAGCTCTCAAAGTAACCTCACATAGGAGAAGGTACGGCAGGAGCGGATGGTGTCATTGAAGCCCATCCAGCGCTGCTTGTCAGGGTACTCTCCTCTGGTCAGGACGTACTGGTAGCCAGTGTAGTTGGGCTTCTCGTAGAGCACCCAGCAGCCACTCTCCACCTTGATGGAGTTGCAGCGGGTAAAGTGGGGGTTCATGTCAGGGCAGTCGGCATCGCACTCATATGAGCGGCCCTGAAAGTTCCGGTCCTCGTAGAATATAATCTGAGTCCAACAAGAGGAGCGGGAAGAGGAAATATTCAGATCAAACATTCTGAATATGTGTGTTTATCCCATATTCAGTTTTCTTTCATTCTACACTCAAAACACCAAATTACTTCTTCTGTGCGTCATGAAAAGCCGCAGGGCAGTGGGGCAACTTTAGATCTAAGGCAAACAGGAAAAACAAGGAATGAATGGGAAGCTCTTACCTTACTGCTCATCCTGAAAAGAGTGCTGGAGCCGGTCACCAGCTGAATATGGTGGTCTCACAAAGCAGGAGCAGAGCTCTGCTATATAAACCTCAGATCCCGCTTTAGCTGGTTTTTCAATGAGCTGGGATTTAACGAGCGGGTACCACTGCCAAAAATCTTGATCCTGGCCATAGAACCAAAATCCCTGAATCATCAGGACAAAACTCCTAGCAGGCGAATTACTGACCAACTCTGAACTCTTCATTGATATCAACATCAGGAACACATTTTATCCACCCATCCAACACAGAGGAGTTTAATCTTTGTGCCAGAGGTCAACAATAACTGTGCAGCTGGTGGAGTCCAACAGAAAATGTGACGTTGGTGACATGATATCAGAGAGGTTCTGTCAATACAACGCTGTTTGTTCATTGCACTACATAGAATAAGTTTAAACATGTTATGTTAACCTTCCATTGGATCACAGATGTAAGTTTGGCTCCATTATATTATACAAGTACAGACATTTTTCTTATTGATCAACACTGAATCTGACTAAACATATACTTTAAGCAATTGGGGAAAGACAAAATGTTGATGCCATGCTTCTATAGACTAAAATATCAAAACTAAATGCATGTCAAAGATTCTAATTCTTTTAGGGTTTGTCCTCTGATTGAACAAATCTAAAATTTAAAGTGTTTGACCATAAATCCATTTTTACATGTGATGGAAAAAATTTGGGGAATTTTGCAAGAACAACTCAAATGCAAAGTATGAAGTGGCAGCATGATGTTGTGGATGGACTGGTGCACTTCACATAGTAGAAGGGGTCATGAGAAAACAACGTTATGGAGAAAACAAGATCCAAAGACATTAGCCAGGATGTTAAAACTTGGATGGAAACTGATGACTCCACACATTCATCTGCATTAGTTACATTCTGGCTTAAGGACAACAAAATAAATGTTTTGGAGTGACCATGACAAAGCCTTAACCATAGTCCCATAGAAAAAAAACATGTGAGCAAAGCTGAACATGTGTGTAAGTGAAGTGGTTCTACATGTCTGACCCAGTTACATCAGTCCTGTTGGGAGGAATGGGCTAGAATTACAGAAAACCATTCTGAAATGGTTCAACCAAAGTCACACAGCTGGATGGCAGCTTCAGTCCTGCAAAGAGTCTTGTGAGCCCTCGTAGTGCTCAGCTGCTTCCCGGTGACAACCACTGCTTTCCTGTGGGGTAGAAAGCAGAAAGGACAGTTTACACCAGCAGAGGACAGCAGAGGACTGAACTGTGATGTACTCACGCTGAGAAAGGACTCAGGCAAAGATGGAGATGAGGATGGTGGAGGAATGGGTCTCTTTGGGGTTCTCACTTTTGCCTGCTCAGACAGCCTTCTGTTCAGCTTCTGATCTGCAAGATTTAAAAAGAGATTTTGAAACAAAATCAGATCAGTTAGAGAATATAAAATCAACACTAAGTCCTCATGACCGGAAGTCTTTTTTCTTGTTTCTCTAATTTCCAAGGGAAGTTGTAATAATTGTTTTTGTACTGACAAAATTTCAAATGTCATTACAGTATATTATGAGACAGATAATCTGTGAAAAGATAGATCTCCTCCACCTCTTAGAGGCGTCAATGCTAAATGTGCTAATGACAGAGAAGCGACTCACCGTTACAGGAAAACCGTTTATCCGCCGTCATCAGTGGTCATGCTAACTAGCTTTATAATTCACAACAGGCTCTGCTGACGGGCAGAATCTGTAGTAGCAGAGTACAAGTTGGTGAGAGGGCGTGCGGTGCGCACACGAACATGATTGACAGTGCTAAGACCCGCCTCGTGGCTCTGGTTGTTTCTAGATTGCATTGGGAGAAAGCACAGAAGCTCAATTTTTTCACACATTATCTGACTCATACTCTCATACTCATGACAATTATTATTTAAAAAAAAAAAAAAACATTTTTATATGACCCAACTTTAAATGTTTTTAATTTAACAAAAGCATTAATCCTACCAATTTTTTATGCTAGGGAAATTTGAATATTTCACAGTGATCACAATTTTAAAAATGGTAATATTGTATTGTTTTATTAGTAAAGTATTTAATTGTATTTTACTCTCTCGATAATAAGTATGAATAGTTNAATTATTATTTAAAAAAAAAAAAAAAACATTTTTATATGACCCAACTTTAACATAGCCCATTGTCACAGGTTAACTATTCTTAATATTAAATTAAAACTAGCTTGTTTAAATAACGGCCAGTGATCACAATTTTAAAAATGGTAATATTGTATTGTTTTATTAGTAAAGTATTTAATTGTATTTTACTCTCTCGATAATAAGTATGAATAGTTCATGTAACAACTAAAATAAATCATGAATGAAAGAAGCAGAAAGAAGTATGAACTTATATCTCTCCTCTAATTCGCATAAAAAGAAAATCAGTCCTTCAGCTCAGAAGCCTATTTATTACAGACATTGACTCACTCATCACTCATTCATATCACAAATGTTACATCAGCTCTATATTAGCAGTCCAACTACCGTAAATATAGAATTGAGAATTTTAATCTAGAGATTGTAAAATTGTCCTGGATTTTTAAAACATGTAGTTAGCAGAAGAATACTTGTTTTCTTGGTGCAATAAACATAATTAGATTTTTTATGTTAATGGTGTCCCCAAGTCCACACCACTCTGAGTGGAGAGCCATGTTGGGGATGTCCAAAACCATGTTAGGAGACAAAACGAAGGTAATATGCAAAATCCTGATCAGAAATTTATAAGACGGGTTTGATTACTGCAATTGCAATAAATATCATTTCATCGATTGTTGAGTGTAGCATGTGTTTAATATAGTATTATTTGTATTTTTTTTTATTACACCCAATTGCTAATCAACCACATGCTCCTTGTTCAGCAGTCAACTCTCCTGCATCAGTATCTGTTAGTAAGATACTGTAGCTCTTGGTCAGATCTTCATGTTAGCATACTGTTAGGCCACCAGCCTTTTTTTCCCCTGGCTGGTGGGGGAAAAAGGCCAGGAAAAATAATTTATTCAAGAATAAATTATTTGGAATTTATCCTGGTTGAATGAAAACAGTTTCAATTCTAATTTGCCGTCGGGATGAGAAGTTTTGGTCTTAACTGAACATTACTCATGTTTGCTGGGAGTTGGAACATCGAGTGTTGGGATCAGAAGTAGAATCACGAGTGGAGTGTTGGGGTTAGCAGGCAGTTGCTAGAGCATGTGACAGTCGGTGACAACAGGAGGTGACGGACACCAGACTGCTTGCTTTGCAGATGTTTGGAAGGAAACAGGCACTTGAGGGAATCAGCCATGTGATGAAGGTGGAAGTTGCCCAACAAACGCTCCATAAAATGTGTACTGTCATACTGTATGTCATGCACCGCCTTAACGAAACTTGTGACTTGTTAGGGAGACTTTACTGCACTTGAGTCATCCTTATCCAAACTATTGCTTCATTAGCATAGACGGCTAATTTCAGAGTTTTGCCATGACTGGGAGAAGTTAGAGGGGTGGCTGTTCCATCCCATCCATCCATTTTCTGAACACCCTTGTCCCTCAGTGGGGTCGGGAGGGGTGCTGGTGCCTATCTCCAGCTAACGTTCCGGGCGAGAGGCGGGGTACATCCTGGACAGGTCGCCAGTCTGTCGCAGGGGTGGCTGTTCCATGATCAGCAATTAATCTTGGGTCTGTCTCACTCAAAATGACAAACATGATGAAACCATGAAGTGGGAAGAGGACAGATCTTGTCGACTTATCTCCTGATATCGTGGTGTGAAAAACTTAATCCTACCCCTTAACCCTTGCAGTGGGTATATTTATGAAAATATAATCTATGATGGCACCTCTAAACAAACTAAATTCATGGTTATGTTCCCACAGACACTGACGATGAAAATGTTGCATAAGTGTTGTATTAGACATTTTTGCTCTGGTACGCACATAATGTCTGCATCAAGCACATGTCGACTGTCTTTGTTCAACCACCACAAGGCATCACCAATGGCAAGATGATACTGAGATGATACATATAGATACCAGTATGGTTCATCATGGAGAATGATGAACTGCAGAATTATTACCAAGTCATCAAGCACTGTTGTGTGTCCCCTCCCACTCGGATCAAATGAGTTCTCCAGGATCTTCTGACCAAAGTAATTACTTCTGTTTGGATGGCAGAAAAACATTCGCCTGTTGCCATTTTTAATATTCCTGACACAATATGGAGTTTTGAGATCGACCATCTCTCTTCAGTCACTTTGCCTCCATTTTCAGAGTGAAATGTTTATGCATCAGTCCTGCAGACAGTGAAATGAAAACTATTTTTGGGCAAAGTGAGCGATTATAACTCACTGATATTAAGATAATGGAACATTTTAAAGCAAGAACGTACTGGATTTAAATACCAGATTGGACCTTTCTTTGTTGAGTTTGCTTGTTCTCCCTGTTGGTGTGCGTGGGTTTTGTCTGAATCCTCCATCAGCCCAAAAAACACGGGGTGGGGATAGGCTGACTGTCTAAATTCCCCTGAAGTGTGAGGGCATGTGAGTCTTTGGTTGTCTTGTTTGACAAATGTGTTGGTCCTGTGATGAGAGCTAAATGAATTCATAGACCACTAAAGAGTGGCTTCCAAACCCTTGGAAGGAATAAGTGGGTATGGAAAACCAAAACCAAGACCAAAGCCCTCCCATGCATTCATTCACATGGGCTCAAAAATTTCAACATTTGCTTTTTAAGAGTTAGAACCTAGAACAGCTTAGAAAAGATTCATTGCAATTACATGGTGATTCAAGCCCAATGGGCTTGAATTCAGCAAATTGTACTTTGCTGAAAGCACCCATCGTTACAAGAAAGAAAAAGGAAATTTTCAGTTCTAAATTTTAAATATATTGTAGAATTTGTTCGCTGTCTTGATTGAAAACAAGCCCCTTGAACTACACTGTGCTTTGTCCAGAGGGCTCAGGTTCTTATCGAGAAACAAATGCTTCCTGGAGGTCTGGATACCGTTGAAGTTTCAGATTTTACTCAGTTAACATTCATCAGTGACATGTAATGCACCAATTAAATACTGTGAAGTTCGTCAGAAGTTGCCTGGACGTTAAACAACCATCCTTCGCTCTGCAGAGAGAAGTGCCGACCAGAACAAAGCGGCTGTTAATTTATTATTCGGAAGCGTGGCCTATATAGACGGAACGGCTACCTTCACTTCCTCCACTGCCATTGCTAAAACTACAGGCAGACGATAATTCTGAAACAGTGCAGAAAATGGAAATCATTCACAAATTCTCTTTCAGTTAGCTGATTGGCCAGATAGAATCTCTATCGGAGGGAATCCAAGTCAACCAGAGAAAACCCAGACCGTGCTGTAAGCGAGATGTGAATCTAACGGAATAATGCAGGAGGGCAATGGCCAGGCGTTTTGCTCAGTCACATTGCTTTTGACAAATTTTGGCAACATTTTTTCATATCACTGCCCTGCTAAAAACCCTATTTAATCTCAACTTTAGCTGTCAGAAAGATGACCTCATGGTCGACTTAACAGTTGTAGGATGCTCTTGAATCTATAGCTGAAAAAAATTGTCCAAAGAATCATCGTTCCACTGCCATGCTTGATACTGGCAGTAGTGCTTACACTACTCAGTTGTAGAGATCCAGGCCACCTGGTTTCATTTAAAAAATAAAAAATGTCTTGATGCATTTGTGCTTTCATCCTTCCTTCAGTTATATAGTCTGCCAGTGCTATATTGTGAGAAACAGCACCCGTTTGCTCTGCTGTTGATGTGAAATGCAGTATTACCATTTGAGCTCCAATCATCATTGTGTGCTACATCATCCAAATAGCTCAATTTTATTTTCATCTGTCCAAATCATATTGTCCCAGCATTTTCCAGGTTGGCCTAAAAGTTCAAGACTTTTTTTTTCATGGTAATACAGGCCAAGGGCGTTTCATGAACTGCTCATTATGTGGACTTGCTGGGTTGTTACCGACATATGGTGAGAATTTCAGGTGAACGGCACAATTAGAAAATATTACCTGAAAGAAATAGTGATGTGTTCAAAACAGAAGAGGAATAGGGCCAAAGACACAATCCTCCTTTGCAATTCAGTACTTATTTTACCCGCTGTAAAAGTAAACATATAGTCTGAACCAGAGACTGATCTAATTGATGCTGTAATTGCTGTCAGAGGAAATTCTACAAGGCTAAAAAAAACCCCACTTTCATAACTGAAATATTTGCTTTACATCGAAAAGAAATGGCAACATTTCTTGCTGTTGCTCATTAAATAAATATGAGCAAGAAAAGTGAAAGGTTATGAATACTTCCTGAAGGTAAACGGAGTTCTGAGTTTATCAGGAAGGAGACTTGATCTCATCAGATAGAATTACCAAAAACACCAACAAACTCAAGTTGAAGTTTTCTGATAAACATGTTTAATATAAAAAAAAACAACAACCACAAAACATACAAACTTCAACAGATCTAAGATGTTAAGGTTTGTACTTGCAACACAAGCTGATGGAGCAGAAAGTGGAGTTTGGAGATCTTCACTTGGCATGCTCACACAGCAAATCCTAAACATGGTTTTCTACACTGAGTCTTTATCCTGTGCAGCTGAACATCACAGGAAGTATCAGGTTATCAGCTTCCACTCAATTATTTACAGCTGGTCTCCCATCAGGAGCAAACAGCTGTTAACATCCCCAATGTGAAAAATCTAAAACGTCTTAATACTACAAATTTTAACACATTCTGAGTTAAAATGACGAGCGGTCAAAGAACTTTTTGAAACGCTGCAGGAAACTAGAACATTGAATTTATCACAAGGAAAAGAAAAAATTAAAAAAATTGTTGTTTGTCCGCAGCCCACCCCACTGATTTCCGTTACTGCTTCATCTTTGTCATCTTCTTCTTCTTTTTCCTGTCTTTAAACACTGGAGAACTCAGGAATGTGGTCTCTGTAAAATCATCCCCACGCCTAATTTTCCTGTTTGGAGGGGGGGAAACAGAAATTCAGGACTGCATTCAATTTTCTCTCTTTTTTTTAAAGACAAAGACAAATCTGGATAATCTGACCAATCATAAAACTAGTATTGGTAGGTCGGTTGTTGAAACCTAGATAGAGGGATCACTGGTAACCCAGAACTATAACAACTGGTAACCCAGAACTATAACACTCACTCCACTCTACCGCTTAGAGAACAGAGAACATAAGCAACCAATGGAGAGATCTGAAACTGGTTCTAGGAGTCACAACATGTTTGGAACAGATAAAAAAAAATAAACCATGGTCTGTTCCTCTAAAGACAGAGAAGCAGTCCTCTGTAAAAACATTAAGCTTACCGAATAATTTTGATCAAGTTTCTAGTGCAAATATCTTGGTACACTTGGAATAAGACAAAGCTAATTTGTCTTACTTCAAGCTAGATTTTTTTTCATAGATCATCCGTCTCATACCATGCTATCAAGTCATTTTTTTAGTAAGATATATTAGCTTGCTTTAATTCAATAATTCCTTAAAATTTATGAAAAAGCAGTTGTTGCACCAGAAGATTATTTTACTTGTAAGACATTTTTCCCATAAGTGAAACAATCTGCCAATGGAATAAATGCGCCAGCGTTCCCAATGACAGGGAATGCTGGTGTGTTTTTGCAGTCGCTGCTCCCAGCTCCTTTTTAAGGTCTTTTAGTCATGTTATTGTTTGAAGACTTTGCTTTTGCTGTCTGATGGCCAAAGAAGTCTCTAGATCTGGGTTGAGGGGACTTTACAGAATATTTAGAAGGTTTAACCAGACCTGTAGTCCCCTGAAGCAAAAGTCAGTAACATAGAAGGAGCTTTGAGTAACCAGTGTCACTGTAACACTGGTCACAGCCTGCGTTGCTCTCCGAGTCACTTTCAGTGCGACCCAACGTTCTCACCTGTTCAGTGGTGGTTCCTTATAGCTGACCACACAGTCCCTTCTCCTGCTTCTTCCTTTGTTTTCACCACATGGGTTTGGAAAGGTGTTGGTAACCGTTGTTAGAACTCTTCCTGCTGCAATGCACAGCAAAACATTAGCTGCCAGCTAAACCAAAGTCAGACTAGATTAAATTTTGTGTTTACAGTCTTCCCCTGTTGGGGGCGAGTCTACCCAGAACTCATAGGTAAACTTTGATACAGAGAGAACGTCCACTGACAGTAGAGGGGGACACCCACCTGGTGAGGCTCTAGTTGACCCCTCAGTCACCTCCAGCCTGCATGATGGGCTCCTGGTTGGAGAGCTGGGTACAGAACTGGATTCTGGGTCCACAGTGCTGAGCTCTCCAAGCAGCCATGGTGGCTGCACATCCATTAGCAGAAAGCCAGCATCCTGATGAGCCGTCTCATCACTAGCAACAGATGTCCTTGTGCTATTGACAGAAATACTCTTGCTTTTGTCCTGAGATGTCGGTCTGTGAATGACAAACGTCTCTCTTAGGTTCCTGGTTTCGGCTGCTGTGTGCAGCTTTGTCTTCCTCTGTGGTTTTGGAGCATTCCTGCCTTTGGAGACTTTAGAATCAGGTGGATTTTCACCAATGTCATAATGATCATGGCTGAGGAGCTTCTGAAAATCCTCTTCACCTTCCTTCCTGACCTCCAGCCTGTAAGGGCTGCAAAGAAGAAGCTCCTCACTACAGATGGGATGCAGACCAGATTCATCTTCAGATAAAACCTTTTTGCTCCTTTTGCTTGTTTTTCTCTTTTGCCTGGAGTTGCAACCATCAGCACACTTCTCCAGTGATGACGTCATCCTGTTCCTGGAGCCTCCTGCTTCGTCTCGTCTTGATTTTTTACGTGTGTGGTTCTCTGAACGGTCGCATTCATCTGCTGGCAGGACTTCCATGTTATGCTCTGTTGTTTCCACCAGAGGGCGCTTTGAAGCGCTGCGGGTTTCTGTTTGCTGATCTGCCTGGAAATGTTGTTTGCCAGAACTCTGAGCCAGATCTTCCAGCAGCTCCTCAGCTGACCGGTGAGGCTCTCCAGGAAGCATCATGTCACAGTCGAAACCTGGGGAGTTACTGTCCCTAAAAACAGAGATGACAAAAGTTCCTCTGCATCTCGATCTGGTCTGTGTTTTCCTCTTGGCTACAGGAAGCTGATTCTCCTCTGACCCCAGACCTGTCACCTCCACTGGACCGACATCCAGTGGAGGTGGACCTCCATCCACCTCCACTGGAGGTGGTGGGGGTGGCTCTGTGTTTTCTGCTTCCTCTTCTTCGTGGACCTTCTCCGATTTGGACCGTTGGCTCTCGTCATCATGAGACAAACGGACTGACGGGGTCTTTTGAATGACCATAGAGCGCCTCCTTACTTTAGTTTTGGACCGTCTGTAGGTGATTTTAGAACCTGCTGAACCTTCTTCAGGTTCATTGCCTCCAGCCTTCAACAAGCTAACTTTAGAGTTGGAAAAATAATTATCGAATTCCTGTGAGACAGTGTCACGGGAGTCAGTATCGCTCTTGGATGTCTTCTGATGACTGCCAAGCTTGGGGATGCGAGATGTTTTCCTATTATTGCCGCGTTTTTTGGGTAACTGTACCTCAAGAACTCCTGAGTCTTTATCTTCTGGTTGTTTATTTATGCGAGTAGAAATTTCCGCAGGTTCCTTTGTTGGTCTGTGGTTGAGACCATTCTGGACTTCTGGACTGGAACCCGGCTGTTGACTCTTTGTGCCTTTTGTCTCACAGGAAGGACCTTTCTTCTTGGCTTTGGTTTCCACGGTGACGATTTCAACTGCGTTACTCAACGTAATCTCCATCGACGTATTGAGTAGGACTGTATTGTCAGCTTTTGCTAACTGAGGCTCAGCTTCTGAGGCAGACACAGTTGGAGCATTTACGTCGCTAGAAAGGGATGTTGTGGAGTTTTCATGTGTTTGATTGTTCTGAGGACAGAGGACAGAGTTTATTTCAGAGCTGGACTGGGACAACACTCTGGACAGGCGCTCCACTTCACTCCTCAGGCTGCTGCGGGGTGGACAACACGATCCTGTCTGAGTGGGTTGAACACGTTGACTCAAACGCCTTTCCTCAGCGTTTTCTGGGAAAAGACATTCATTAATAGTGAGGCAGCACATATTTGAAACACTGCACTGAATGATGCCAAATGACCCACCATGAAAAATATCAGAGGAGTTGCTGCATCTGGTTAGGACACTTAAAACATCCAGATGAGGGTTTCCTTCTGGCAGACATGGTGTTGCTTCCATGTTTTTGTTGTGGCAGAAAGGATTCCTTAACGTTTCAGGCTTACTGTGTATAAGATAGAAATACAGAAATATAACCGTCAGATATAATTCATGTCCATGGAAACTACAACACCTACAAGGACACAACAAAAGCAAAAGCAGAAACTTCTGACCGCGCTGCTGCATCGTTCTCTTTGTTTTTATCCGTTGGGGAGTGGCAGCTCTCTGACAGTCTTGGAGAATCCTGAGGAAAAACACATTTTCAGCTTCAGCAGTTCAGATGCATCAACATATTGGTCTTTGAGATTTTCTAGATTAGAAGTCGAGCTTCGGATCCCACTGCAGGGGAAATAAATAGACTCCTCTTCAATATTTTACCTTATATGGTACTGAATACATAGAGACCAAACATTTGATCCAAATCATGCAGTTTAAAAGATATTTATCACTGATAACGGCCACATGTATGTAAACTTCTGTTTTGAATTAAGTTACAAAAATCTTTAAAAAAAAAGAAGTTCAAACAGGGAAGTTAAATTTCTGTCTGAGTTAACTTTTTTCCTGTTAACTGGTTTTTCCTGAGTAGTTATAGACTATAAGATTAGTTCCTTTTCACTACAAAAAGCTGAAAAACCTTTTACTTTTTCCTTAAACTTTTTACCATGACTGTATAAAAAACAAAGGGGAAAAAGCGTGGTCAGGTGAAATGTGGACAATTGGCCTCCAGATACAGGCCAGAGCTTTGGAAAGCAGACCAATCCATTCTGAGCATTTGGAAGCAACTTCAGGTTCCTGAGATCTATCTATGCACTTGAGATGTATTTAGTCATCTCAGACTTTGTTTTCATTAATCTGATTTATTTTCCTCCATTTACATTGAGGTTAGCAGACAATTGTGGAATAAATGTTAGTAAAATAAAAGAAGGGCTGAGTCTGAGAGTTGGAATAAATCATAATAGTCACAACTTCAGTGTAAAAAGCCAAAAAAAAAAAAACATGCATGTCATATACATCATGATGCAGTCAAAATCAGAGGAAGTTCATCTGACGAAAGTCACATTTAAGCAAGAAAAACACAATCTTATGGTAAAAATATAATCTGAGAGGTGACTCTATACTCTATGTCTTACGTTGTCAGAGACGAGATCTTCCATCATGTCCAGCTGCTGCAGAGTGTTATTATGGAGATTTTTCAAGATGAACATCTGTAGGAGCAGAACAACAGCAAGTAGTGAACCAGATAATGGCCAAACTAAACCCCACATCAGCTGAGACATCACACTCACCAGTTTCCTTTGGTTGTGTTTCTTGGTGGCCAGCTGGAAGCAGAGATCTTTGACCTGTTTTTGCAGGAGCACCACCTCCATCTCAAGCTGCCTGCTCTTCTCCTTTTGGGCCTGCAGAGCGAGAGCCAGGGCCTTGTTGTTGGTCTTCAGGGAGACCTTGAAGAAGGAGGACGTGTCTGGTGTGAAAGAAAGACGGTGTTAACACTGCTCAAAGTCTGTGGCCGCCGCAACACAAATGAGATGGGGAATAACACAATTCAATTCAATTTCAATGTATTGATCGCAAAAAGAAATTAAATAAATAAACCCACTGATGAGTTTGTTTTTGATCTTTGAAGCCACAGCTGATGTCTGCTTCGATGGTGTCATCGTTTTCCTGGGAGGCATCATCAGACTGATGGATTAAAAAAAACAAACAATCAAAGGTCCAACTTGGAGTATATGAAGCCAGAAACCTGAGGGAAGTAGAGGCTTTAGCTTTTTAGCAGTAATGAAACAAAAACATACATGTTAAAGCCATCAGACTCTTAAATAGAGACATACTTCTCTTATTTTGTGACTAGCTATGATAGAGTGTTAATTTAGGGTGAAATGGGGACCTTTCCTGGTTAAAACGTTGATATTCGTGCATCTGGGTTTATCTTTTACAGTTGTTTTAGCGCGATACTTCAAAATGTGCATAAAAAACTGTTCATAGAATTAACACTTAATGCTATTAAATGCTAAATGGAGAATGAGCTAGCTGGTAGTTTCTGTCCTAACTTTGTCCAGCCTTACCGTCTATGAAAGTCCTCGAGTTGGAGCGTTTACCTTCTAAAACAGAAAAATCTTCGAAGGGAACGACACAAACTACTGTATTCAAGAATGTATCAGCTTTGCACCGCCTGTCATTTAAGACTGAAAACTTTTTTTCAAAAACAAACAAAAAATCCGCCGAGCTTCCGAGCATGCGCACTAACGTGAACTTCTTCGGCATTACCTTCTTCTTGCATCCATTATTGTTGCACTACCGTCATCTCTTAGATTTTAATACTTATTTTTCCTCAACCTCTCCTGAGACCATTTAAAAATATATATTTTTATTTTTCATTCATTACTATTTAACTGAGCAACCACATGATTCCCTATTCAAACTTCAATATTCAAAACTTTTTTGATTCACATATTTCCAAGTAGGCTAATAAAAACATGTTCCATCGTTTTGTAGTATTACACCAATTACATAAATCAAGATGTTTCCTTATTTTAAAAATAGTGCCATTCAAAAAACTGTGACCTGTTTTTATTCTATTTAATTATCTCCTCCTTTCTGTTTAGTCCCAACATAATCTGTATCTTATATAAATGTCTTCCATTTATTTCATTATCCGACTTTACTTTACTTATGTGCACCACCCAGGGGTGAGCCATCGGGTTACACGTGAAACACTATTTTTACCCCTGACGCCACCATATAATTTTTTTACTAAATAAACATGATATTCTACTCTTATTTAAGATGTCTAAACATCATTTGGCCAATTTCTAGTTTAAATTCTTATTTTTAAACTATTTATTTTTAGTAATGTTTCTGATAAATGACTGGATACTTTTTTTTTGAGTGAAATGAGTAGTGCACAGTTTTAGGCTTTAATTGATGTCTCCGAATGCAGCAGAAGCTGTCTGTTCTCGGGCTATCGTCTGACGACGCTCGGTGCTTGATTAGTTAGGGCTGGGTTTGCTGCTTGTTGTTTTAACGGAGTCGGCTTCTTCTTCCAAATGTTTGACAGCTGCAGCCACTTCAGGAATTGGAGTCCCCCTCTGCTCTCAGTTATGTCAGCTTCATAAAGTTAATAGGTAACCTGCTTGTTTTACATTTCGCTTTTACTCTTCACCGACCAACGCAGATGCAGCTTCCCGGCTAGTTAGCACTCGAAGCTAACTCCATACAACCTTATAGGCATCAGCTGCTGCTGACATTAGCTAACCCTCAGCTTAGATTGATTAAGCTTTTTTTTCCGCTTCTCCTGCGAATGATAAGCCTCTAAGTCATAACATTATCTTTAAGTTGTTAATAAAAGCAACCCATTATGTAACAAATGTACTGACACTTTAATTTACTCATAACAAATGTAGCTGAATCTGCCCAGTGTCGCTTTAGTGTATCTGTTAAAAACCAAAGAGTGTTCGCGGGGTCTCTATCAGCTCCCCCGGTGACTCTGACAGAGACCGACAGAGCCGGGTTAGGGCGGTGCTTTCTGTTTTCCGGGTCTGGGACTTTGCTATAAAGCTTCGGTCTGTTTTGATCACATGATAAGGTGAGCGGAGTGTGGTGCCATTTACATCGGCTTTCTCTTCACTATAATCCAAGATGGCATTCATTTCCAACTCCAGCTCTATTGCCTTTTTCAGAAGGTAAGCACCGCAGAATCTCCAGGACGAGCTTTTCCTTTCTGTTTCAGTCGAGCACACAGAGGGCAGGGGCATCAGAGTCTCAGTTAACGATGTCAGCAGACCGCTAATGCAGAGGGCCACCAGTTCCTGTCACGAGTTCAGATCATCTGTGGAACTAAAGGGGCATGGGGGGCCTTTAATCCATGTGGCTCATTTAGACAGCAGCAGGGATGTGAGGGCGAACTGGATGGAAAACTGTAAAGCTGGAAAAAAAATCACTCGTTTCTCTTTGAGGAAATCGTTTTAAGGAAGTAGAAAATAAATCTTATTGAGAATCCTTTTTCTGGTATCAAAACAGAGCTCAGGCTGGGTAAAGTGATTTCCTGCTGAACTGGAACATTTTCTGTTCTGGTTAATACCAGATATTTCTGTGATCTGGAAGCAAGACTAGACTAGACCTGAAGTATTTCCTCCCAGCAGGTGTGTCCTGTAGAGGATGAACTTTGCCAGTGATTCGGGTGAAGCTGAAACTCGGCAGTCCTGCCAACGCCAGGAGATCTAAATCTGGCTCACTACTTCTTAATAGTGAGAGCTACTGTCTGTAGCTCCTGCTGGTGTTAGTGCCCTGTTCAAATAATAAAAAATAACAGAATAAATAAATAAACAGCTGAAACTTTGCTCAGATTGCACAGGTAAGAGCATTACTAAATGCTTTTATGCTTCTTGTTCTTAAAGACGCATACTGTTCTTGAGATT
This sequence comes from Poecilia formosa, assembly GCF_000485575.1. NCBI lineage: Eukaryota > Metazoa > Chordata > Actinopteri > Cyprinodontiformes > Poeciliidae > Poecilia > Poecilia formosa. The sequence continues at coordinate 397,798 of NW_006800178.1, forward strand.
AACACACTTCTAGAGACTGACTATAGCTCTGGCTTCCTCTGCTTCTGGAAAAGTTGGGAATCTGATTTCAGTATTTTCCATGTCTTGATATATGTTGGAAAAATTCACATTTCTTTCCTGGTAGTGCAGAGCAAAAGTTTGAACTTCTTCACAACCGTGTCCCCGTGTGTTTCCTCTGCAGCCGGGATAGCAGCGTCATGGCTGCAGATGACAAATCCTCTTCATCTTCCTCGACGGAGTGGAACATCGAGCCGCCGGCCTCCTCTCCCACCAGCCCCTCACACCTGACCCACTTCAAACCGCTGACTCCGGAGCAGGATGAGCCTCCGCTCCGCTCCGCCTACAGCTCATTCGTCAACCTGTTTCGTTTCAGCAGTAAAGGTAGGGTTTGGTCCCAAAGCCGAAGCTCAGAAAGTGTTTTTTTTGGATTCGCTTTGCAGCTCTGTTAACTTTAGAAAATGCATACAGTCGATTTGGAGCTAAAAAGCAAAGTGCTCAATCTGCTGTGCAATGAACTGCAGAAACACGCCTGCTATGGCGTTCGAATGGGGCTGCAGACATATCCACACTTCAATAATGATACATCTGGACTCTTGGATGGAAAAGGGCAAACTGAACTTTTTTATCCACAAGGCCCTGGAATGTCTCTGCTCTACAGAATGCTGTTGCTACCAGTGCAGCTGTTCAGCATCATCAGCAGGAGGGTGTGAACAGAGAGGTGAAGACTCATGGATCATGGCCTTGTGACTAGGCCTTGAACGGGAGACTGCAACATTTACCATTTTTCCTCTCAGTCCAGTGTAATGTAACTTGTTTAGAGCCAGCGTCGGTTCATGGCCTTTTAAAAAAAGACGACTTATAAATATCTACTATCGCAAATGTGTTGTCCTTTGGACAGAATCACCATTTTATTTCTATTTTTGGGTTTTAAAAGATATAAAACATAAAACATTTGCAAAAAAAAGTCTAAAAAAACTCCAAATAGTTTCCAACTTATTGACAAGAATATTAGATCTACTAAATCCTACCGGTAAGATTAGTCTAATTTAGTTGTGGAAAATCATTAAAGAAAACTGAAAATGGCTAAATCTGCATTTTTGCCAAAGTTATTAAGAGCCGTGGCAGAAGGTCGTAAGGCTGACCCCTGGATCTGGGCTCAATGTTTCTTTGAATTATACAAAAATCTATAACATGATGCCTGAAATCAGAAAAATGTGTGATTGTGATAATGTTGTGGACATTTTCTATTATTATATTGACTGTAATTAACCTACATTTAGAAAAGAGGCAGCTTTATGTAAGAGAACACATTAAATAATGACGCCAGCCGTCTCGCTAAGCTTTAACATTTCAGCTCGTATTCAGTCTATCCAACTGTTTGAGTTTATCCTTAATATACATTTCAAAACTTTTGCATACTCTGTGTATGTAAATCACAGAGTATGTGATTTACATATGCAGTTTTTTTTTTTTTTCTGGCTCTTAATCCAGTCATGGACGAAGAGAGGGAATCACAGAACACACACGCACTCACACACTCACACCACTATGGTGCCGTTGCAGGCCAGTTAACCTAACATGCATATATTTAGGTTGTTGGAGGAAACCAGAGTTGCTGGTTAGGTGGAACCTTCTTGCTACAAGGGAACAGTTCTAACAACAACCGTTCACCATGGAAACGAGATAAAAGGGTTTGTGCTACTGGCAAACCTTTTGGTCGTTCATTTGTCATTCTCAGTGAGTCACAGCCAGGTTTCCTGTTGTTTAGTTCTGCTGCTGAGGCTTGCCCAGCACATGGTGGGCAAGCTTCTGCTTTTTGGCACAGTTGAATTAAATTAGTTGTTTACATTATTGACCGAAAGCCTAATTATTCTTGTTTAAATTTGGCTTCAAAAATGCTTTGCGTCTGAGACCATCGTCCTTTAAACCTCACAATGTGCTGTATTTGTTAAACGTGTTGATATAAATCTGAGTGATTTAAATGTTCTGTAAATTTTTTTTATGACATCACGTGTTGTAACGGACTCTTGGATATCATGTGAGTCGTTATGTGTCTTTGCATCTAAATTCAGGAGATCTGAACACCACATGACTTGTGTTTGTAGTCTGAGGTCTGCACCATGCTCAGTTTCTATGTGCTCCAAATCAGGACCAAACTTTCAGAAAACTGCAAAACATCTGAAAGACTGAGTTTATTTAAATCAAAGCTGGAAACCCACCTGCTTAGAGCTGCCTTTGATGATGGCGGTTGACACAATGTCATGTTTATTGTTTCACATTTGGTGACTGTATGATGTTGAACTGCCTTGTTGCTGAAAATATGATGTACAAATAAATTTGACTTGAGTTGGCATGGAAGCTCAGAGTGACTCCGCCCCCCCAAAAAACATCTAAACAATCATCAAGTCGTCATCAAGTCGTCATCAAGTCGTCATCAAGTCATCATGTCATCAAGTCGGCAACATGTAGACGCAAGATTTAGTTCTTGCCAGTTTTATTTGTTATGAATCAAACTACATTGGCCCTGACCTATCACTCTCTTTTACGGTTTAGTTTTTTGTTCAGAAAAATACAATTAAAAAGGAAAAATAAGAAAAACGGACTTATTCCTTTTAATATTTAGTTTTGTGTTTTAGTGCTGTTAATATTTTATTTCATATTGATGTTTTAAAATGAAAAAAATGGATGCCTGTCAGAGTCACTGAGGGAGAGAAAGGGGAGGAGTCTCATGTAAAACAAAGTTGTTCTTAACACAGTTTAATTGCTTCATCCATTATTCAGTCTCCATTATTATTTTGCAATTATTTCACAATTATGAATCAATATATAAATAAATATTTTTTATCATTGCCGATTTCCACAAATTTGCAACTATCCATCCATCAGTTATGCAGATTGATATTTGAAACCTGAAATATCTCTTTTTTTTTTTTAAAGAAAATGTTTGTTTTTAAATTTTACAACTTCGCCAAAGAATCACTTGGAACTCCAGGAATCTTTTAGTCTGAAATGTTTTTAAAAAGCGTAGGAACCCTGCAGGATGCAAACGGAAGGAAATTCTTCTTCTCACCTGGCCCACAAACGTGACTGTACATCAGGGTAGAACGCCTTTTCTCTGCCTGTCTTCTGTCTTTTGTGACGTTGTGTGTGTTGTCTGTGTGCAGAAGAGGGCCGTCCCGTGGTCACAGTTTCGGAGAAGGCGGACGTCCCACCCCCTCGGCGGCAGGCAGAGAGACGGAGCTTGTCCTCCAGTCCTTCCCACTCTGTGCACAACTCGAGGACACACCAGAAGCAGCATCCTGACATCCTCAGACGCACGTCTACTGTCTCTGGTAAAACACACACACATACAAATCAGAGATTAGGTTATTTTTTATTGGGGTTTTTTTTCTCCTGCAGCAGAAAAATGTTTCGAAAAGATTTTGTGAGTTCTTTTTCTTAACCCCACACATCTTTGGTTTCTGACATCAGAAAATGTGCAAGTTTGCCATTTGCTTTTGTAAATACTTTGCACTCTCCTGTATGGTAAATGGAAGAAAAACAAGAAATGTGATTGAATTTTTGTGTGTCACACTGTTATTGATTGGTTTAGCTGTTCTTTAAAGCCTTTATGCTGCTGACCTGGCGTTGTTGAGCTAATCAGAACCACTGATAACACTGTGCCTTTCTGTAGTCTTCTAGGCTTTGGTCAGTCCTGCTTTATAGATCCATCCCAAGAATATTTTTTTGCCTTATTGAAGATTTCTTTTTCATTCTTTATATACGCTTTTATAGAGAATGTTCATGTTAGTTGTTCAGGTTCCTGGTTTTTGTGTGAAGTTTTAAAATGCACCTTCAGAGTATATACACCTGATCATAGTTTTGATCAGGTATACCATTTCTAATTTTTAAACAATCAGTTGTTGGAAAAAAAGATGAGTGTTGACAGGTAAAAACTGGAAGAAAAAGTCAGTTTGACATTTAACGCACATTAATTTTAGTCTGTGGTTAATGTTAGCTGGGATGTTTGGACAGCAAGCAGGAAGACAGTGGCTAAAATGTCTGTTTTCTTTAGTCTTTCTCGGATCATAAGGGTTCTAATCTTAACTAAAGAGTATGATGCTAAAGTACAGTCTAAGAACATTCTGCTCAGGTCCCAAAGACGACAGAAACGTAGAGACTATGTCTACCAGAGTTTCAAAATAGGGGCAGAGAAAATAAAAAGTCCAAATGTTTCCGACCTCTAAACTGATGCATGCTAAAGAGCTCCAACTTGGCTTGAGTTCTGTACTTTGACCTGAAAATCTAAGTCAGGCCCCATGTATGATCTGGTGAAGCTGTGCTCCACTTCTACACCCGTTCTGTCAGCACACTCTATGAGGAAACCTTGGTGTGTCGCATCAGAAGCATGCATGAAGAATCCAAAAGGTTTCTTCATGCAGCCCAACAAGGCATGTTGGCAGCCTTGTTGGCAGCCCAACAAGGCATGTTGGCAGCCTTGTTGGCAGCCCAACAAGGCATGTTGGCAGCCTTGTTGGCAGCCCAACAAGGCATGTTGGGCTGCCTCAAAAACTGCAGCATTGAATCAGATCAGATTAGCAACTAATAAGTACTCTGATCTCTGATGTTGCACCAAGAAGTTGGCTGGTGACCTGCTTTGGCCGATTCTTTCCCCAGCTTCAATGCCAGATGACAACTTGTTTTATTTTCTGTCAGCGAACGCATCCTCCTGAGTGCTTCAAGGTTGGGACACTGTCGCTTTTCTGTATCAGTGGTGTGTTTGAAATGAATTCAGAGAACCTACCAGAGATGTAAGAAACTATTTAAAAGTTAAGGTTTTAATCACATGTTTGTCATTCAGACTGGCAGAGAGATAAAAAGCAAGTCAATTTATTTGGACAGCACATTTCAGCACCAAGGCAGTTCAAACTGCTTTACGTCACAAAAACATCAAACGATCATCAATTATGAAACAAACAATAAGCATTTTGTCAGATGCCATCATCAAAATGCTTGTTTTAACAACAGCAGACCTTTAATGTATTTTGGTGCTTTGCCATTCAGTGATGTATAAACTAACAGAAGAATTGTATGCATTGTTCTCTTCTTTCTCCTCATTGGTGTATGATGCTCTGACTCTTTCTGTGACGGCTAAGAAAGTATGTACTCCCTTCGGTGTCCCCTGTACCAGCTCAGGAAAAACCTGGGTGCAATTTGGAGGTGTGCGTGTGTTTGCAGGACATAGAATCCAGCCTTTTCCTACATAAACATCTTCTCTACCCTGTCAGAACTGACACACTGAGGTGATGTCTTTGTAGATGAGCTGATGACATGACAAACACACGTTGCATAGTGCTTGTATTGCCATTGCTCTTTCCATTTTAAAGATTTTTTTCCTTTTGCGACATGTTTCTAATTTCTCCGCTCCTTTCCATTTTCTTTTTCATCTCTAAATTGCTTTTGCAGTCTTCCTACTGCTTTTGCAAAGGCTCTTTCAACAATTTCCAGCTCCTGCTCCGTTGTGTCAAACACAAGTTGACTGTTGTATTTCTGTGCATGCGAGTCCTACCTGCTTCCTCTGTCATGGACCTGGAAGCTTGGAGAGGCCCACATAGAGACTGACCCTGCTGGCCGGTTGGCTGTTTGTGGCACTGAGCTGGAAGCTCAACAGTAGGAAAATATCAACAGCAGTTCAGAGATGAGCAATGACAGCATTGCACTGGATGAGAGCAACTAAAGCAGTATGAATGATGGTTATTTTGAAAAGTATTGAAAGATGGCGGTCCAGGTTGTAACATCTCATATCTTTTGTTTTTTTTTTTTTTTGTTTTTTTAATTGCAGTGGATTGGCCAGGTGAGGCTTTTCTGCACTGTGTGGATTTACTAAGATGCCTTTAGGTTGTGTGTGTGTTTGAGTGCATGGAGTGTGTCTGACATTTGCACTTACTACAAAGCTTTCTACTAGTGTGGTTTGTCTTAAAGTTTCTTTTTCTTAACATGGGAACTAATTGTATTGTTTTGATTTTTAAAGCTAACACTTTGACTCTACGTGCTTATCCAGTCTATGGAAACTCTTGCTTTTCATATTTTGTTTCCTTTTGTAATTTTTAGGAAAGCTCATCACCAGGTGTTAAAGTGCATTGTCAATTATTTTTTGCTCATCACTTACTGCATTGTGATTACAGATTAAATATATTCAAAATGTTGACAATGCACCAGCAAAGATCTTACTAATAATGAAAGCATTTCATTTTATTTGTCGATTTCTGAATAATTTCTTGCCTGATTCCAGATGGCAGCAGGAAGTCTGATGCATCTCTCAGCAGTCACGACCCTCGCACTGCTGTACAACTTCGCACCGCACTGAAGAGGCTGAAGGAGATCATGGAGGGAAAGAGCCAGGTACCGAATCCAACAGAACCGCTGACACTCGGGGTGTCCGCAAACATGGTTTCCTTTTTTCCTCACCTCCCTTTTGCTCTGAGATGACTTGAAGGAGATATATATAAACATTAACTTCTAATTTATGGAAGAAAGTTGTGGTTGTTACACTACTATCCATGGTAAAATATGTTCCCTCAACTTTCAGAGTTGGTGAATGAATCTATTTATAAAGCTCTTTCCACAGACATTGCAGTTCAATTCAAAAACATTGTATTTATCCCAAGAGGAATTTAATGTGGTCATAACTCATGCAATCAAAGCATCTTCAGAGAGTCATTGTGGATGTTGATGTGGTAGGCAGGAAGGATCTCCTGTAGCGGTCAGTCTTCCAATGTACCTGTATTTGGTCAGAGACATCTCTGTCAATATCTGTGCAGTAAAGACGATATTTCACCGTCACATGACGGAAGAGTTAGGTTTATCCTACCCTTAACTGTGATTAAGCGGATCACGAAAAGCAGAAATCGTTTTTAATGTGACAGAATTCTAAGCTACGCCTCATGTTGTTCACCTTCAGGACAGTGATCTGAAACAGTACTGGATGCCCGACAGCCAGTGTAAGGAATGCTACGACTGCAACGAGAAGTTCACCACCTTCCGCCGCAGACACCACTGCAGATTGTGTGGCCAGATCTTCTGCAGCCGCTGCTGTAACCAGGAGATCCCTGGAAAGTTCATGGGTTACACAGGTGAGCAACATCTTCGTCTTTCATCCATATTGCCTGACATGATTTGAACAATTTGATCTTTTTTAGATCAATAAATTGTTGTTAGTGCTTTTTCTCACGTCTTTGGTTATTTCATTTGAGCTTTTTTCCCCCCTCTCCCGGTGCAGGAGACCTGCGGGCTTGCACGTACTGTCGGAAGCTAGCGCTAAGCTACACTCACTCTGCAGACTCCAGCTCCATCGGCGAGGACCTGAGTGCCTTGTCGGACTCTCCCTGCTCTGTGTGCGTGCTGGAACCCAGCGAGCCTCGGACACCTGTGGGAGGACGCAAAGCCAGCCGGAACATCTTCCTCGAGGAAGACCTGACCTGGCAAAGGTGAACACACTCGGAAAACACGAGAAATCTGACACATTTCCAAAGAGTTCCAGTTGGACACTGATAAAAGCTCTTCATGAGTTCCTCACTCAGTCTAAACTTTGAGCTTCACACCTCATTTAGTGTTGGACAGGCTATGCTTAAAGGATTAATCTTGGTAAAATAGAATATTACTGAAAAGTTAATTTATTTCCATAGTTAAATGCAAAAAGTGAAACTAATATGATACAGATTTATAGCACATAAACTCAACTTTCAATAAAAAATGCTTTATACAGTTCTTGGACACTGTGCAACAAGCTTAGTTTAAAAATGTCTTTTTGTGACTTGTCTCCTTAAGGATGTTGTCAAGTCGGCCGTCTTTCCCATGATTGTGTAGGGAAAGCCATAACATTCTTGTGTTTATTGGTCTGGCGTAAGACCGTCGAGTTTTCTGAGAAACGTCCAGTTTTTTAAAGTTAATGTTAAAAAAAGTATTTGAAATGTATCTCTCTATGGTACATAATATACATTTTTCTATGTTGTTATTGAAATAAATGAGGTTTTGGAGAATATTCTACTTTAATTAGGTCAGTGTTTGGAGTGGGATGCAGCTGTTTATTGTTTGTGTCTGTCTCAGACTAGTGGTGAGAATAATCCTGCTACAGAGCTGGGTTCATGTCAGCCTGACTCAACCATAAAGAAAACATTTGAATTATGATAAAGCTCTGTAGCTAATCTTTTGGTGCTTTACGTAACATAATTAAAAAGGAATCCATTCTAACTCTACCTGTACTGCATGCTCTCCTTGACCCTCTTTTCTTCTCTTGCCGTTTTGCTTTCTGTCGACTTTCCCTGCTAACTTCCCTCTCTTTCTTGTTGACATAGAAAAACTCCTATTGGGATGAGAAAGAAGTGAGTCTTGTTGGTTTTTCTTCATTTTTTTCCCCCCCACATCGGCCTCAACATTCAGGGCTGATGCGCTCTAGCTCCTATAACTTTCCTCTTTGCTCAGATGTACAGCTTATAAATCTGATGTGACTTGTAAAACTGTCGTAAATAAAGCAGTTGAAAGGGAGAATAAACCACTCTGTCTGTCATTAGCATGATTCACCAGGAGCCTCAGAGCAGCGGCCTCGCCTCCAGACTCTCTACCCTGCCAGAGGATGTGGGGAAGTCACCAGCGAGGAAGAGGTCAGTCATTTGCTCCTTTGGGTTGTTTGTGGTTCTGCTAAAAGAAAACTTGTTTCTTTACATCAGGTCCTCATTTTCTGAACTTTAGCTCATTCCTCTGTTGCAAACGATATCCAGTGTTTTCAAAACAACCGACCTTATGAGCACTTCCTGACTAAATCGAGCCGTTTGCCTTGTGTTGTATAGTGTGTAGTGATGAGCTAAACAGTGCAGTGTGTAATTCAGAAGTTCCCAAATAACAGAAAATAGTCATTCCACCTGGATGGACTCCTTGACTTTCTTTGAATGCTGTTTCAGGAATTCCTGACGGTCCTGTCATTATTGTAGTCCAGAAGAAACGCTTCAATTTCTCCAAATGTGATTGGTTCATTTTGTATTGATACTGACTCAAAAGAGTATCTTTGAATATTTATTTTTTTTCTAATATCAATTACAACAAGATGTCAATTGTTTTGAGAACTGTACGTGCAGTCAACCTTCATTCGTCCAGACAGAGCACATGCAGGAAGTAACATGAAATGAAGAATTGCTATTAACAGGGCATTGCTGTGATATTTAAGTAGACATTCTGTATCAGCAGTGCATAGGTGTGTATTATGTTTTACAGTTGTTGGACTCATACTGCTGGTGACAACTTAGCTGGTGATCCACTTGCATAGACTACAGTATCAGTATCTGCTTCTGTCTGTTTTTCAGTTATTACCTTATAAATCTGTGCATTTTGAATTAAAATTTCATAAATTATTTGTGTTGTACCAGTTGATGCAGTTACTCAGGTATCTAACCAAGTTATCAGACTTGACGAGCATCGGCCCATTGTATTATCTTCCCTTTATGTACAGTACTCATGTCTGTAAAACAATTTCTTGGAGAGGAAATGACATCAGACATTCCAGTGATCAATAATGTTTGCTTTTTACCAACCTGTAGCTGGTGTTTTTATGAACTCGTTTTTTGTCGTTCTCAGGTCGGCGAGTGTGACCAACCTACCACTGGACCGGTCCGGATCCACCCTGGTTCCGGCCTACGACAGCTCGGTCAGTCCGCCCACCAGCCGGGCCATGGCCGGCACCAAGAGCGGCACCAAGCTTGACCACAGTGAGGAGGAGAGGAAGATCCTGCTGGTGTGTGATTTGGCCTAAACGTCTCTGTCATCCTGTTGTTTTAGCAGCTCATAGTGAAGTTCAGTGTCAAAATGAGAGAACTAACTGCATCTGAGGCTGCATATGGTCTCCACTGCGGGCCCATAGTCTGGACTTTTGGCCCTAGTATACTTTTCTGTCAGACTATTCACCCTGTGAGCCTTAAGGGGCTTTTCAAGGAAATCTTTCTCAGTTGAAATGAGAAGACCATGTGCTTAATGGGATAGTTTGGATTTTTTTTTTTTAAAGTGGGGTTATGTGGATGTGTTATGATCACTCAGTACCTTACCTAACCTAGATGACATCTAAACATCTTACATTTGTGTAAATCCTGGACTTTCAAATTATGTTAAAATGAAAAATGCAAACAGTTCATCTGAACCTTAGTTTATAGAATTTCCTGCTGCATTATTATCTCTTCAGATGGTCTCCCTGGCAACCCATACTTATGGCCAAATCATCACATCCTTCTGCATCACAGAAGGTTATTTTCGCAGACTGTGTTTGTTGTAAATAACTTGTGACTTCTGCATAAATAGATGCTCAGTTCAAAGGTTAAATTATTATGTTTAAAGTAATGCTCTGTTATGATGGAAAAATGTGTATTTGCCTTAATCCTATTCAGCCTCCATGATATGTCTTGATGATATATCAAGACATATCATCTATGTCTTGATAACTATACAAGACATAGATGAAGAAATGATCTACCTCGGGTAAGATACTGACGGCTCATAATCCCCTCCCATTGAAGACTTAATGGAGCTCACAGATGAGAACATGACCTCACTGGATGATGTCCTAGTTAAATAAGCTGGTGGTTTAAATCCCAAACAGTGTTCTGGCTGGGTTTAGGGGTACTGCTAAGGAACGGCATCAAATTATTCAAAACGTTTCCTCATGACGTCTGACATCACAGAAACTATGTTTGTTCCAGGACTCTTCCCAGCTCAAGGAGCTATGGAAGAAGATCTGCCACAACAACACAGGGATGGAGTTCCAGGACCACAGATACTGGCTGAGGACCTACCCCAACTGCATTGTGGGAAAGGAACTTGTTAACTGGCTCCTGAGGAATGGTACCATCTCCACCAGGTAGCATGTCGTTGAGCGTAGGAACGTTTAAGGCTTTCTGTCATCTCTCCAACTAATGTGAGAACAGAAACACTTAAACTGTAATATGTGTGTGTGTGTGTGTGTCTGCAGGGCCCAGGCTATTGCAATAGGCCAGGCATTAGTAGATGGTCGCTGGCTTGACTGTGTCACTCACCACGACCAGCTGTTCAGAGATGAGTACGCCCTTTATCGCCCCCTGCAGGTAGGAGCCCATTTCCTCGACACACAGGAATAGAAATGGCTGAAATGTTTTTTTCCTCCAGGATGCTTATCGTCTCTCCATCTGTACCAGAGCACAGAGTTCTCAGAAACGCCCTCTCCAGACAGCGACAGTATCAACTCCATCGAGGGACAGTCGGAGCCGTCCTGGTTCAAGGACATCAAGTTTGACGACAGCGACACAGAGCAGCTAACCTACGAGTCTGACTACACCGTGCCAAGTAGGCATGACACATGACAGTGTGGTGAGGCTTAGTGTGGTGGTGTGTGTATTAAAACCCGTCTGTGTCCAGATTCTGCCAGCCCCAGCAAGAGGACGTCGGTCAGCAGCTTCCATTCAGCGGTGGACAGCGACTCTGCCGCCTCCATCAACCTCAACATGGAGCAGAACAACGTGAATTTTCACATCAAGAAGCAGTCCAAGTACCCACATGTGCCACCTCCTGCAGACCAGAAAGGTAGGAAGATATGTTTAAAGATCTTCTACATGGATTCTGTAGATCAGTGGTGTCCAAATTGGGTCCTGGAGGGCCGGCGTCCTGCATGTTTTAGTTCTCTCCCTGGTTTAACATACCTGGATCCAATGATAGCTCATTAGAAGCCCAAACAAAAAAATGAAAAACCGAAAACGGTGGTAACAACAACAAGGAAAAAAACAAAAAAAGCAAGAAGCCCGCCCCCAAAAAAGGAACTTGGGCAACAACGCCGGAAAACCTCCTCAAATTTTTTTCAACGAACTAAAAACAAAATAAGGAACCTTTAAAAAAAAAGCAATTTTAACAAATTTGCCAAAACTCTCACTGTATTGTGACAGTCTGATATGAGAGAGATAATCTGTAAAAAGATTGGTCTGCTTCACCTCCTTCCTGAGCTGCTATTGCCTTCTGAAGAAATGCTCCGTTACTGGTTAAAAACAACCAATCAGAACCAGGAGGGGAGGGGCTTAGAGCTGTCAGTCAACTTTGTGTTTGTGATGCTAAATGTGCTAACGGCGGAAAAACAACTTAAGATTCCAGAAAAGATGTTAATTCACAGTCAGGGATAGCCATGCTAACTAGCCTTAGCATTCACGACAGGCTATGTTGTGGTGAACCAGCTGTAGCTTAGCAGAGAGCAAAGGGGAGGCTGTGAATGGCGTGTACATGATTGATAGTGCTAAGACCCTCCTCCTGGCTCTGATTGGTTGTTCCTGATGGAGCAGTGTATTTGTTCAGATGACAGCAGTACTGTAGGAGAAGGCAGGGGAGCCTGAACTTTTCATAGATTGTCTGTCTCGCATTATACTGACCCGGCATAGTGAGAGTTTCAACAAATAAGTCAGAATCATACTTTTTAGAAAGTTGCATACTGTCTAAAACGTTGCTGAATATAGTATAACTTTTCTAGTCGAGAATGTGTTGGGAGAAATTTTTTTTCCCCACCATCGTTTTCCTGCTTTCCCTCTAGCGCAGCACACTGATGCTTTGCATATAGTGCATACTCACTTTTTATTTTTTGAAATGATCCCTAATGCATTCAGTTCCATTAATTTTGTTGTGCACACTCTTCCAGCCGAGTTTCTCATTTCGGAGGACGGAGGGCAGAACATCATCATCAGTGATGCCTTCATCAAAGGTAGGAACTCGGCACTTCCTCATGCCGCAGTCACGTTGTGTCACCTGAGCGGCTCCACAGAACTCTTCCTCTTTCTGAGCTGCTGTCTTTGTCGCAGAGTCTCTGTTCAACCGTCGCGTGGAGGAGAAGGCCAAAGAAATGCTGTTCACGCCGCTGGGCTGGCACCACAGCTCTCTGGATCAGCTCAGAGAGGAGAACGGGGAGAAGATGGCCATGGAGAGGCTGCTGTGAGTGGAGAGCCGTGTGTGTCTGTGGCTCATGATTGCTGTGAGAAGCTGAGATTCAAATCAGGGCTTCTTGTGCATTTGGTCCTGAAGGTGCTCATGTGGTCTGTAAAATCAAGAAGACAGTATATTTAAGTAGATTGTGCTTTTATGAACAGTCCACATACTAGCACTAGTTGCGTAAAAAGTGACTCAGAACAGATTGGTTTGCTCTTTTTAAACACTCATGACTTGTAGGCTGTAGCAAATAAACTAGATTCATTGTCTTGATGGATGGATTTACTTCAAATAACCTTTTATGGTGTTTGAAAAAATGTTTTCTATTTGCAGGTAGATCACATCCATGAATATTTTCCAGGCACATAGTGCTATTTCATAACACAGAGTTAAGCAATATCAGATATGACTTAAAGGAAAATTTTAATTGCGATTTAACACTTTGAAATTGGGCCTGTGTCTCTTTATAAACTCCTGCTCTTTCTGAAACTCTGCCTTCGGGAATTCATTACAACATGACACACTGTTCTTGGATGTGTTTCTGGCTGTTCTTGTAGTCAATGCTGTTCTCTGAAAATGATCAGTTTTTTGCTTTTCCTTCATGGATGTAGTGACTGACAAATAATCTGCCTGATCTGTTCAGCTCTGCCAACCACAGCCACATGATGGCGCTGCTGCAGCAGCTTCTCTACAGCGAGTCTCTGTCTCTGTCCTGGAGGGACATCATCGTTCCCGTGGTTCGGCAGGTGGTCCAGACGGTCCGGCCCGACGTTCGCAACTGTGACGACGACATGGACATCCGGCAGTTTGTGCACATCAAGAAGGTCAGACGAGTTTGGGAAGAGTGAGTTTGGACAGTCTGTCAGTTGTTTTCCAAAGCTCCCAGTGGTTCACTGGGATTAGCTGAGAAGTTTGAACTGAGTGAGCTCTCATGACGCTCAGGTCTTCTAGTTTCAGTTTTTAAAGTAAGTAAAAACATATGATGGAGTCACATCTTGGAGCAGAGAACCAGAATGGTAAATTCAAGACCTGATTTACCATCCTGGAAAATCAGATTTAGCTGAATGGTGAATCAGTATCCTGTTTTCAGGATGTGCTTCCTGAAAACAGTTTGAAAGGAAACTGAAGACATGTTTAATTTAATTTAGCTTTTACCTAAATTTGTATATACACAAGTTTATGATTCAAAATTTATTTAGTTTTTATGTTTAACAGTGTTTATAAATGAGGAATTTATTGAATATTTTTCCATGAACATTTTCATTTGAGCCGTTTTATCCTCTTATTACAACCATAAGATATAGTTATCTAACTAGTATTGCTAATACATATATATAATACTCTGATTTTGTTTTTAATGATGTAAAGCACTTTGAAATGCCTTGCTGCTGAAATGTGCTATACAAATAAAATTTGATTGATTTTTAATTTATTCATGAATAATTTCTAATTTTTATTCATTTTTATATTTCATTTAGATTTAGAAGTATTCACACTACATTTGTTTAATTTTGTTTTGAATAGTATTTGTATGTATCTGATAGTTTATTTATTTATGATGTTTTGTGTATACAGTTGAAACCAGAAGTTTACATACACCAAATAAAGACACACCTTTTTTTCTGTCTTTCTCTCTCTCTCTCTGTCTTTCTCTCTCTCTCTCTGTCTTTCTCTCTCTCTCTGTCTTTCTCTCTCTATCTCTGTCTTTCTCTCTCTCTGTCTCTCTCTCTCTCTCTCTCTGAAACTTTTCTTTTTAGGTCGGGTAGAATTACCAAAATTATTTCTGTTTGCTAAATGACAGAAAACTTAGCGAGAACAATTTTGGGGATTGTTTCACAACTTCCTTTAAATACATAATTTCTGTCTCTTTAAATAACAAGGGAAAACCCAGATGATGATGTCACAACTCTGGCTAGTTCTGATAGGTGAGCTTAGACATTTAAGTCTTCAGACTGTTCTTAATAGATTCACTTCAGACAGTAAGAAACACAGGGGTTTCTCTTTTGATTCAGTATATGTAAACTTCTGGTTTCGTCTGCACATGGTGTAGAAATTCCTTTAGTTTAATGCTCCTGTGTTGATGTTCAACAGGTGTAATTTCTTTTGGTGCATTTGGCCATGTTTGTTAGGGGTTTCATCCATGTGGCACGGTGGGGCACTGGTCTTTTTTTTTTTTTTTAATCCTGTAAATCACTTTGTGTTGCACACCGTTGTATGAAAGGGACCATTAAAATAAAGGTGAAATGATTGGTTGAATAAATCTCACCTATCTTTGTGGTTCAGATTCCTGGAGGCAGGAAGTTTGACTCCAAGATGGTAAACGGCTTCCTGTGCACCAAGAACATCGCCCACAAAAAGGTAAAGGCATTTTCTGTGTGGCTAAAGTTTCCACTGTTGAACATTTTGCACCAGCACAAATGCAGGAAAAGGGTTCTGGTGGTCAAAGTGCTGTTATTAAAGTGTAATTCTCACCTGTAATCAGATGAACTCCTCTATCAAGAACCCCAAGATTCTGCTGTTGAAGTGCTCCATCGAGTACCTGTACAGAGAAGAAACCAAGTTCACCTGCATCGAGCCCATCGTGCTCCAGGTGAGGCGGTTACTCTGACACGAAGACACACGGGTCACGCCTCTGCTCTGAAACTCTGGTGTTATTGCCACCTCTGCTACAGGAACGGGAGTTCCTGAAAAACTACGTTCAGCGGATTGTAGACGTCCGCCCCAACCTGGTGTTGGTGGAGAAGACGGTGTCGCGTATCGCTCAAGACATGCTGCTGGAGCACGGCATCACGCTGGTCGTCAACGTCAAATCGGTCAGTGGGACATGTCCCAGCCATCCGGTGGTTAACGTCCTCTGCAGAAGCACAGAAGATGAAGAAGTCCTGTGATCAGTGTAGTTCTAACCTGACTGCTACTGCTGAGTGTGGGAACATCTGCTGGTTAATTTTTAAAAGATAGTTGAAGTTCAGCTCAGCACTTCTCTCCGCAGTAGAGGATGGTTGTGTACAGTGCAGGCTTCATAGCGTCAAACCGATGCATTACATGCATCACAGACAAACGTCCAGACACTCTGGATGACGCAAAGTGTAAAACAAATGGCTGTCTGTGCTTATTCCAGATTATAATCTTGAACAAAATGTCATTATCCTCAAAATGGTACATTAACAAACTGGCCCAGATTTTCTTAATCTTAGTGATCACCTTATACTTGAATGTGAAACCAATTTTATCTACCTGTACCAAGGTCTGAAAGAGAGAGGGCTTAGTGATGGGGCTGATAGACCCGCCCACCAGATCCTGTCTGCATATGCACAGTTAACTATTGTCACCCCACTGTTACCTTAGCAACAACAAATAGTATTGACCAAAATAAGAATCGGTAGGTCAGGCTTTTTAAAGATCGGGGATTGGCCAGAAAACTGCAGTGGTTACAGCCTGAATGCTCAACATAAAAAGCCGTTTCTTTTTTCTAACTACAGTGAAATATAATGGCAATGAATGTTTTGGACAAAAGGACTATCCCAGTTTGTTCTTGATGGGTTCATTAATAGGGAGTGATAACTTTTTCTTTCTCCATGGTAGCAAGTCTTGGACCGAGTGAGTCACATGACCCAGGGGGACCTGGTGATGTCCATGGACCAGCTCCTCACCAAACCTCGCCTGGGAACCTGCCACAAGTTCTACATGCAGCCCTTCTCCCTGCCCAACAGTAAGACCCTCTGTCAGCCGCCGCCGCCATCTGTCAGACATGTAGTCATTCCTCTCTGTCCGTTTCCAGACGAGTCAAAGACTCTGATGTTCTTCGACGGCTGCCCGCCTCACCTGGGATGCTCCATCAAGCTGCGCGGCGCTTCAGAGTACGAGCTGGCCAGGGTGAAAGACATCATTATGCTGATGGTGTGCGTTGCCTACCACTCTCAGCTAGAGATCTCCTTCCTCATGGACGAGTTCGCCATGCCGCCCAGCCTACCCCAGAGTGGCTCCTTCCCGTGCCTCCTGGAGGGCTCTGCTGCCGATGAGGAGATGGACGGAGACAGCATGGAGAAAACGGCAGTGAGCGATAACTCTACGTTGGGGGAACAATCCGAAGAAGCAACTTTTCTAGAGTCTTCAACTAAAACTGAAGATGTGGATATTCTCAGAGTCATACAAAACCCCCAGCCGGTTCTGTTCTCCGTCCAAGAGGAGGCTGGAAACTCTGAGACCAGGACATCATCCCCATGCTCCAGTCCTGTGCCGCCTCCTCTATCCATTGGTCCTCAGTTCCTTGTTGAGGAGGAGCAGGGAATCGGCTCGGACACTCTGGTCGGCACCTCTGAGGGGGAGACAGTGGGAGAACTTGGTTTGGAGGATGAGGAGCGCTCAGACACCCCCACCCCTAAGCTATTCCGAGACCCCTTGCAGGATGACACAGGGATGTTCATCGCCGAACACGTGGACTCCTCCGACGACCGCCTCAAGTCCATCTCTGCTGTGTTTAAGCACGAGCTGAAGGACATCATCCTGTGCATTTCCCCCTTCATCACTTTCAAAGAGCCATTCCTCCTCACACCGGGGGGCATGCACTGCCCCAGCAGGGACTACTTCCCTGAAGAGGTACTGCTGTCTTGACTCAAAGCTCAGGATTGAAACTGAAGCTTCTCTAGTTTGTTGTTACCCTTTGTATGTGTTCGTCTCTCCTCTAGGTCTACCTGTCTCCTCTCCTCAACAAGGACCTGAAGGAGCTGGACGGACGCAGGAAACGCCAGCTGCTCAAAGACTCGGCTCCATCCTCCGTGGCCAGCGGACAGACCTACGGCACCGCCCAGCCCAGACCCGCCGACGTCCTGCCCTGTCACAGCCTCACCACCGCCCGCATCGTGGACCACCTGAGCAGCAGCCAGGACCTGGCCAGAATGTTGGCCGACTACAGAGCAAAAGGCGGCCGGATCCGGCAGAAAGAAGCAAGCGACATGTTTGGCTCTGCTGGTCCTGCTGCTGCCGGCGGCAGCAGCCAGAACCGGGCACCAGACTTCCCGGTCAAGGCGCTCGGGAAGGCCGACAGCGAGGAGGAGAAAACGGGCAAACAGAACGACGTGAACTGGACCCCAAAGGTACAGTTTGTGGATAAAACACTCCAGTTCCTTTAACCTGCTGAAAATCCTGATTTCCTGAATTACATCTGGACTGTCTTCAGCTAGTCTGGACAAATCTGTAAAATTACTGTTTAGGCCTAGATAGGTAAAGGAAAACCTGAGAATGGAAAACATGAGATTTTCCAGAATCTGTTCGTTTTTTTGCATTTTCCACTGCTCAAAACTAGAGCTGGACGACATGGCTGTAAAACATCTCACGATTTAAAAGTTTCATATCAGTCAATAGATAATTATTAATTAGTTTTTAGTTTTTAATATCCTAAATACTACCAAACTGGTGATGTGACATTTCCTGTTTTATCCACCGTTTCCTTTTAGGCTGTTTGACTCTTTTTCATCTTTCACTCCACACCACAGTTTTCCATTTTTAACCGGTTATGAAGCTTGGTGGCAAAACATGAGTTAAATTATCAAAATTCTATCACACGTACTTTCCATGGAGGGATAATTTGTTTTTGTGTAAATACAGCGGATGCACACGCAAATTGACTGCAGAAAAGGTGGGCTGGCCTTTAAACGCTCACTGGTTGCCATGGTTACCCACATTAGCAAGCATGCCGTCGGCGTAGTACAAGTGTTTATCACAACACGATGAAATAAGTTGAGCTACCAAATTGATATTAATAAAACACCGGCACTCAGACGGCACAGAGCAGGGTGCAGGAAGCGATCTGCTCTGGTGGCAAATTGTTAATTATCTCTGCTTTCAAGTAGTTAAAGTCATGACTACTGCTATGTAGACATTACTAAATTACTTAATGCTGCTTCTTGAAGTGCAGCAAACTTCTATAAAGAGATAAAAGAAAGCCGCCGTCCTTGTCAACTTAAAAGTTTTCAGGGTGTCTGACTAAAACCGAGCTGGTTCCACAGGAGAGGAGCCTGATAACTAAAGGATCTGTCTCCTAGTCTACATCTTTAAATTCTAGGAACCAGCAGTAAACCTGCAGCCTGAGAGCAAAGTCCTCTGTTAGGAACATCTACACCAGTCAGGTCTCTGATATGTGATGGAGCTGATTATTAAGGGCTTTATGTGAGAAGGAGAATCTTGTATTCTATTCTGGATTTAACAGGGAGCCAATGAAGAGAAGCTAAAATAGGAGAAACATGATCTCGTTTTTTAAAAATTTAATCAAAACTCTTGCAGCAGCGTTTTAAGTCAGCTGAAGGCTTCTCACTTCCTGTCAGCAAAGAACTACTGGTAGAGGTCTCAGTAGTTAGCTTAGCATCTCTGCATGGCAGGATTCATGGATGTTTCCTCTTCTCTTTCCTTAGCTGGACTGTTTGAACCCGACCAACCATCAGAGGCTGTGTGTGCTGTTCAGCAGCTCCTCCCTGCAGTCCAACAATGCGCCCAACCCCTGCGTCAGCCCCTGGTAAGCTGCTCACACACACAGAACGTCCTGAGTCAGAACCATCGCTGTTTAGACTCAGTGTGTGCGTCTTCCAACAGGATCGTCACCATGGAGTTCTACGGCAAGAACGACCTGTCGCTGGGCGTGTTTCTGGAGCGCTACTGCTTCAGGTGAGACTCGCTTAAAGTGGCCGCAGCCGGTTCCAGGGTCCGTTGGCTTCAACGGATGTTTGCTTTGCAGGCAGTCGTACCAGTGTCCCAGCATGTTCTGCGAGACTCCCATGGTGCATCACGTCCGCCGCTTTGTGCATGGCAGCGGCTGCGTGCAGATAGTGCTGAAGGAGCTGGACTCGCCCGTCCCAGGCTACCAGCACACCATTCTGAACTACTCATGGTGCCGTGTGTGCAAACAGGTGAGGCACATATGAGGCTGGGGCTGCTGGGAAATCACTTCTGCTGCTGTTTTCCCTCCCCCGTTAACTCTCTACTGCCCTCTGCAGGTGACTCCAGTGGTGCCTCTATCCAATGACTCGTGGTCCATGTCTTTCGCCAAATACTTGGAGCTTCGCTTCTACGGCCACCAGTATACCAGACGAGCCAATGCAGAGCCCTGCGGACACTCCATCCATAAAGACTACCACCAGTACTTCTCCTACAACCAGATGGTGGCTTCCTTCAGGTTGGTCTCCGTTTGTTCACCGCTGTCTGACCTCCAGCAGATAAACGTGAATATCACCTTTTAAAGGGGCGGTACTATGCAAAGTTGACTTTTTAAAACTTTATATCATGTAATACTATTATTCCCTCATCAGAAACATACCTGGAGTGTTGCTTAGATTTTTTTTTCCCCATGCATGATTGTGAAATCCTTGAATCTCCCATAGCAACCATTTGGGGTTGCCTAAACTTGGCAACCCCCAGACTTTGGCAACCCCATTTGTTTTCAATTAAAATTCAAAAATACCTTATTCATCCCAAGGGGAAATTAAATTAAATTAAATCACAACGCTCTGCCTATTTCTACAAAACTCCTTCTTGGAGTTGCAGTCCCCAAGCTGATCATCTGCCTCACAGAGCAGCCGTTCTCCACTTGGGTCCTTCAGACTAGCCAGCAGCAATTAGCAAACACCTGGTGGAACTGAACATCAGCTGAGCTCATTATACAATCTACTTCTCAGTACAACCATCCTGATAGGTTATTTTATACATACAGTATTTGTATAAGTGAATGTAACATAGTTACCTTGTTATGGTGTAAAATCACACTATATGCATGGAAAATGCAAAATGTAATGGAAAAATCCTGTATTGACCCACAATGGTAAAATTTCTTTTCAGAGTGATGGACAATAACAGCAAATAGGCACACGAATATAAAATACATGGAAAAACAAAATGAAGAATAAAATACTGTGCAGTAAGGGCAAACTTTCAACATAAATACTTTATAAAAAATACTCTAGTCCAGAAGAATTCACCTGAGTTGGATCAATAGAAAATGTTCATGACTCTTTGAGCAGAAGACAAACTATTTACAATTAGTGACAATAAAAACAGAACAAAAACGAACGAACAAATATAATAATGCCCCTTTAAGAAGAAATTAGTGTAGAGGAGAATCTTGTGTTGAAGCGTTTATTCATCAGAATTTACATCTCCTTCAGTAAATCGATGAATCTTTACTTGTGCAGCTACACCTCCGTCCGGCTGCTGGAGATCTGTCTTCCTCGTCCCAGGATCTTCATCAGGAATCTGGGCCCGTCTAAAACCAACCTGCAGCAGGACCTGAAGGACTTCTCTCAGAAGTGAGTGGATCTGTTCTTCTGGTCACTCCACTGTTCCACTCCCACCCCATCTGGACCGGACCAGGCACTGTTCTGACCGCTCCTCTCCCTCTGCAGGGTGGCCCAGGTGTACCTGGCCATCGACGACCGTCTCACCTCCCTGAAGACCGACACGTTCAGTAAGACCCGGGAGGAAAAGATGGAGGACCTCTTTGCTCAGAAGGATGTAGGTGATGGTGCTCCCTCCCGCTCCCAGAGTGTCTGGACCGTGCGGGTCGGCCTCATGTTTGGTATCTGATGGCAGATGGAGGAGGCGGAGCTTCGCAGCTGGATCGACAAGCTTCAGGGGCGCCTGCAGTCGTGCGGCCTGGACTCCCCTCAGCAGCTGCAGGTCGTCCTGGAGTCACTGGTGGTGAAGAAGCAGAGTCTGTGTGAGATGCTGCAGTTCTGGAACAGCAGGTAGGAGCTGACGAGTTCAGTCCGACTGTTGAACCTGATCTGTAATGCACCCTGCATGTCTGAAACGGCTTCATACGTCTTCACCGAGTGGTAGAAAATAAAATATTCAGCGTCTGTAAAGTTTAGTCTGACAGCTTCCAGATTGGGGTAAATCAGTAGCAGGTTCCGCTAATGCAGGGGTGTCCAATGTGTGGCCCTTGAAATAATTTCGTTCAAGTCAAAAATGGAGAGAGAAAAAAAGGTCAACAAAATGGAAAAATGTGAAAGTTGTCTATAGTTCTTGTACTAAGGTAACAGTTCAAAGCCTGTTTTTGTGTTGAATCTCATGATATACAGATTTTATTAAAAAATTGGTTTATTGTTGCACAAGTAAGCTAAACTTAAAAAAAACAAACTCATAATTTCATATTTGCATTTTTAATTTAATACATTTTGTGGCCTGTGTGTGTGTGTGTGCGCGTGCGTGCGTGCGTGCGTCCAGTCACTAACCAATCAAGGTGGAAAAACATCAGCAATCACTGTGGAGAAGCAATTGTTGGTAACATCACTATAGGAAGGGTTCAAAGGTCAAACCAGATTGTAAACATTTACAACAAATTCAACTCACTGACTCATCACCAAGCAGGGAAAAAGATCTCAGCACTGACCTCAGAGAAGATGGGAACTCCAGGATTCTACACCGAGATGAAAACGTGCAAATCATTTAGTGCATTTACCAGTATTCACTGGAGTGGAAATTTAAATTTCAAACAGTTCAATAAAAAAATAAAACCAGTCTGACCTGAAACTGCACAGGCCTTATTCAGCCTGGTAGCCGTCACAGATTATGACCGCGCCCCAAGAAAAAAACACTGAAGCATCTTGTGCTTCATTAAAACTCCTGATTGTTTTTTTTTTTCTCTCCTGCAGACTCCAGGACCTGTTCCAGCAGGAGAAGGGCAGGAAGCGTCTGTCTGTCCCGCCGAGTCCAGGCAGACACCGACCCAACACCACTGACGACACCAAGGTGGGCGTCGCTGCTGTGCTCAGACACCACTAGCTGCTGTAGCCATCAGGCCTGGTTAGCAGCACAGAAGTTTGTGCTGAGATGTAGAAATGCTGCTCACGCCTCTCTGTGTCTTCTAACCTTGGAAAGCATCCAGTTTCCTATAGTTTGACGAAAAAGCTGATTATTAAGGAATGAACCATTTTTTGTAGTTTTTCCTGACCGAGCTAGCTAGTTTTTATTTTGTTGTAGTATTTCATATTCCAGCTCTCTGGTTCCTCACTTCCCTTCTGAACCGGACAGGAAGCATCTGAAATGAGACCATGTGTTATTCAGCTGACCGACCCTCATGAGCTTCCTGTCCAGTGTGGGCAGCTGCAGTGTTTTGGCTGCTAATCCTCCATGTTTTTGTGCTATACAGAGCGCTCTGGACTCCTCCCCTCGGAACCCGTCCCCTGTGGTCCAGAATGGGGAGAAAGGTGGGTTCAAATAACCTCCACATTCTTTGTCCTAATAAAAGGTTTCCTGCAGGTGGTGTTTTGTGTGAAGCTGCTGTTTTTCTCTCATCAGAGGACCGCCACCTGTGCCCACTGCCCTCAACCACCTCGTCCCTGCTTCCGTCACCTGGAGACCCCGGAGCTGATTCCACCACAACTGGACCCAGTTTCAGTGAACCGGACTCTGTCAGCATCCCAGAAGGTTCACAGATTCACTCTGACCTGCACATTCTCTTTATCATTTCTGCTTCTGCTCTTCATGTTTTGAATCTGTGGCCTTCCAGATGTGTTTGAAAGCCACCTGCTGGGCTCCACTGACAGCCAGGTGAAGGAGAAATCCACCATGAAAGCCATCCTGGCCAACTTTCTGCCCGGCAACAGTTACAACCCCATCCCTATCCCGTTGTAAGTGTCGTATCAGAGTCGGTTCCTGAGCTGGAAGAGGGGTTCAGACATCCATCTTTTTGTATATCCACTGTGAACTTTGTATTTTTGCTATAAAAATGGACAAGAATGAGATTTGATCTCTTGTAAAATGTGCCGTTTTGGAATCGAAATGTGTGTGAACCCTGCAGTTAATAGAGAAGTGCTTAATGAGATGGCGGTGTGTGTGTGTGTTTCAGTGATCCAGATAAACATTACCTGATGTACGAACACGAGCGGGTGCCAATCGCCGTGTGCGAGCGTGAGCCGAGCTCCATCATCGCCTTCGCTCTCAGGTGACCTTTCACCCCCTTTACCCTTTGATTGCTCCACCTCAGAGTTGCTGACCTGCTGTTCGGTTCTGTTGTCCCCCAGCTGCAAAGAGTACAAAACGGCGCTGGACGACCTGTCCAAGTCGTCCAGCGCAGCCGGGGACGACGCTCAGCAGCCTGCCAGGTACTCGGCTTTCATGTTATGTGAACGGCTTCGGCCGTCAAACACAAGGCCCGTGGGCCAAATGTGGCCCGCTGTAGCTTTTTATGTGGCCCTCTAAACTCCAAGTTACATGACTAAGTCCCTCCAGTTCACACAAAATCTACAGATTCCCACAGTTTTCTCAGTTTTTTTTTTACTGTAAATTTTTCTCAAAATTGGCCAGAAACATTGAGTTTAAAAGACTACTGCCTCAGCCTTACTTGATGTCGAGTTGAATCCCCATATCGTGTTTGATAAAAAGTCACATTTAACGTCATTCACTAGCACAAATATCATAAAAAGTCCTTAAAAAATTTCTAAATTAGTGCCGCAGAAACAATCGCAACATCTCATTCCGGTGGCTGAACAAAAGTTTGATACAACAAACTGCCTGAAATAGTTTTTCTAGATGATATTTAGTCTAAATGACTAAATGTCAGCGCGTCTCAGAACGCTGAGTCAGCAGGTCTGACCTCTGGTTCCTCTGGGTGTGTGCAGTGCGGAGAGTCGGGTGAAGAGCAGCCCTGCGAGGCCCAGCGATTCTCTGGCGGCGCAGCAGAGTCGCAGCAGCGCCGACGGCGAGCCTCTCAGTACGGATCCACACGTTCCAACGAAGCAAAAGCAGCATTTCACTGCAGACTGACAGATGGGAAAATTCTTTAAGCTTTCTGGTTTTTTTTCCCCCCCACCCATTTTCAGAGGATGCCGATTCAGCAGATAAGCAGAAGAAACAGACGGTGAACCCACACATCGAGCTCCGTGAGTCTCTGAATTTCTCTGGGACAAACAGAATCAAATATCTGGATTTGAAATACATTCTTGGATAAATTTAAGAAAAGTAAAAACAGATGGTAAGCTGATGTAAATCAACAAAGTGCTGCTTATCAGCTGAATCAAATCCAGCTCTATGATCTAACAGATGTAGATGCTACGAGGACATCACTTCTCTGGGCTCGGATCACACTTCCTGTTAGATCTCAGCATTTGTCATTTCCTGCCCAGAGTTCTCAGACGCCAACGCCAAGTTCTACTGTCGGATCTACTACGCCGAGGAGTTCCACAGGATGCGTGAGGAGATCATGGAGAGCAGCGAGGAGGACTTTGTCCGCTCGCTGTCCCACTGTGTGAACTGGCAGGCCCGGGGAGGGAAGTCCGGAGCCGTCTTCTACGCCACTGAAGGTTAGACAGGAAGTCTCTGGAAGGCTGCTCCATCTGCTCAGGTCTTTGGTTTAAAATTCAAACTCCCGTTGCCTTGTCTCCTCCAGACGACCGCTTCATCCTGAAGCAGATGCCCCGGCTGGAGGTCCAGTCCTTCCTGGACTTTGCTCCGCACTACTTCACCTACATCACTGGAGCTGTGCAGCAGAAGGTACGCCAGCAGCTCCCGTTCCTGTTTGTCAGCTCGAAGCGGTTCAACGTTTAACCAGGTTTGGTCCGCAGCGGCCGACTGTGCTGGCCAAGATCCTGGGAGTTTACCGGATCGGATACAAGAACTCCCAGAACAACGCCGAGAAGAAACTGGACCTGCTGGTCATGGAGAACCTCTTCTACGGCCGCAAAATGGCTCAGGTGGGTCAGCTCACAGCTGGGTTGTGTTCTGAGTACTGCTGAACGTACGGGGCCCCTAAAGGGACATTGAAGAAAAAAATAAAGACCATCTTGTGTGCGCCAGGCAGTGTGTGGTATGGAGCCTCCTAGGGGACATACTGAAAGTCTTCCTTATGGTGGCCACCATACTTCCTGCTTTTATATAAGGTTCTCATAAGGATTTTCCATGCATGTTAGTAATGTTAATATCTCTCAGAAAATGTGTTTGTTTTATAGCTCTTTGGTGCAAAAAACTGATTGAAAATCGATTTATTCACACATGTTCATGTCTGTCTGTGTAAGGCTGAGATGAAACGGCCCTTTATTACCAACACAAAGAGACAATCAAAACTATCCAATTACTTTATTACCCTGTGATAATGACTCAGAAACAGTCCAAGTAATTTGGATGTACTTTTTTTTCCCTACATATAGAAAGTTTTGGTTTATGTCTTAAAGGGGATGGAAAGCCCATGTTTGATCTATGTTGCCTTTACATTTTGCAAATAGGTTTGTGGTGGATTTCTATCCCAAAGAAAAAGATATAAACCTTCGGATATCTCACAAATGAGATACTAACATGCATGGAAAAACCTTATATTATAGCAGAAGGTACGGTGGCCACCGTAAGAAAGACTTTCAGTCTTGCGAAGAAACGCAAAATACATTCCCCCCAACCCCCATGTCCTTTAGGGGGCTCCGTAGTCTGGTGTGTGTGTGTGTGAGAGAGAGAGAGAGAGTACTTTTTTGTTTATTTTCTTCAGTGTCCCTTCAGCCCTCTATATGAAGTTCCTGACCGCTGAGGTTTCCTGTAGGTGTTCGACCTGAAAGGCTCTCTGAGGAATCGAAACGTGAAGACGGACTCCGGGAAGGAGAGCTGCGAGGTGGTTCTGCTGGACGAGAACCTCCTGAAGCTGATCCATGACAACCCGCTCTACATCCGCTCCCACTGCAAGGCCATCCTCAGGGCGGCCATCCACAGCGACGCCTACTTCCTGTCCAGCCACCTCATCATCGATTACTCCCTGCTGGTGGGGCGGGACGACGCCACTGACCAGCTGGTGGTGGGGATCATAGGTGAGTGTGGAGGCCTCTGTGTTGTGGGTCAGAAGCTGAGTGCTGACAGTGCTTCCTCTGCCGTCTGCTCCAGATTACATCAGGACATTTACCTGGGACAAGAAACTGGAGATGGTCGTCAAATCCACTGGAATTCTGGGAGGCCAAGGTACTTCATCAGGCAGATCTTCTGTCACGCTCATGGGGCGCCGTTTGTAGTTAGTCAAAAGTTAACAGCAACAATTTGGGTTATTTAGAAGTAATAGACTTTATTTGGAAAGGAATAATGTACAGCTCAAACATAAAAGCAATCATTTGATGCGCTGCACCAGATTACAGCACAAACCTAACAGGAAAAAACGAGGCTTCATTCTTCAAAGTTGTGTTCATCTGGTGTCACAGTTGCAAAACATTTTAATTTTATTTATTTCATAAAGGAGACACTTCATCATCATTAGCCAGATTTAGCCAGACCGGCTAATTTGAATCTGTAGTTTCCTAGCAGGTTCATAGGAAGGATAAAAAAAAACAAAGTTACAATTAGCATTCATAACATTCATGATCTGTGATTTAACAGATTTCAGTGTATTGTGTAACTTAAAGTAAATATTTATCAGAAGAATAAGTGACACCCGTAAGGAAAAAAAACATGTAAAACTTTAGTTCATTTAAAACATATTCAAGACAGTAAGCATTGCTACAAAATGACTTCATGAAACAATAAAGCAATAGTCTGAAACCCAAAGAGAAAATGACAACGGATTGAAATAACTTTACCTAAATGGTATTTTACAGTCTCTCACACCAACTGCTCCTGTAGTTTAGTTTAACTGTAATTGGTTTGCAAAAGGAAAAGTCTTTTAGCAGTGGTGGAACCAAACCGTGACGGGCCTCATATACAATATGAATGTCTGGATAAATTTAGCTAGCTTATTTAATTAGCTAGCCAAATGTTTAGTTAATATTTAGCTTGCTAGATAGAAATATTTAGCTTGGGTTCAAGCTAAATATTTAGTTCATAAACTAAATGCATAATAAAATAAAATAAATGGAGGTTTAGTACAGCATCAGTACTTTAAGATTTTAAGGCAAAAGAAAAAAAAAGTGTTTGAAACATGATGGGTCTAATCTGTTCCGTTTCTTCTGAGCAAAGTTCTTGGATGTTCTTGGTGAGCTTCTGGATTTGCTCTGCAGGGAAGATGCCCACCGTGGTTTCACCAGAGCTGTACAGGGCTCGCTTCTGCGAGGCCATGGATAAATACTTCCTGATGGTGCCGGACCACTGGACCGGCCTGGGGATCAACTGCTGAGCCCGACCCGACACCCAGCAGTCCACTCCTGGCTCGCCGTCATTCCACAGCGTTCATTCTGCCTTGCTCGACGCGCTGCAGCGACTCTGGACCCCCCGGTGCTGCAGAGAGGTTCTGGTTTTCTGCTTGGTTCCATTTACTGAGTGGACCTTCGGAAACATTCAGCTGAACAAACCGCTTCCTGTAATTTAATGTTTGTATTTGTACAGAGATTATGTGACTATTAAAGATTATTAACACAACAGACTGTTGCACTTCATTCATTTGTGTAACATCTAACTCAAGAGTTGGTCTGTATTTATTAAATACTCTCCTCATCTTCAGAGCTCTGATCTCCCAGAAACTGTTGTGAACTTGAACGCATCCTGTGATGCATCAGCTGTTCTTGTTTTGAGGTTGGTGGTGTTTCTCTTCATCAGACAGGGAAGCTGATCGAACTCGATGGATGGATGGAGCAAAACGTGGAGTGATCGTGGCGTTATGTTTAAAGGCTGCAGTAGCCTTGGGGAGTGGCACACCGAGGAGCCCGTACTACCTGCAGAACCTCATTAATCCAGTCACTCAACATGACGGGCCTGAGGTCAGCAGACGGAGAGTCTGCTGTGGAACTGATGCTCAGGGTCACATCAGATGTTTAAATGCCGACATTTTTCTACCGGCGTACCCACCACTACTGCTGTTGTTTTTTTGTTTTTTTTTATTCGATACTTTAATGGAGATGAAGAAACCACCATTGCATGACTCGACTTAAAAATTACTTCTATATTCATGAAGTAATATTGTAGAGTGAACTTTTTAAGTTTCCCATCAGTCTACTCTGACTCCTGGTGAATTGCCTTTAAGTTGAATGGATTTTGCTCAACAATCCTCTGAAGGCAGCAGTCATCCAGGTGGTTGGTGCCTCTTTTCTTGCCCACTTTTTCCATCCACTCAACTATCCACTGATATGATTGAATACAGCAAAGCCAGCTTTTATAACCATAACTTGTTTTTTATTTATTTTTTATAATATTCTAAT
The DNA here is from genome assembly GCF_000485575.1 of Poecilia formosa. Classification (NCBI taxonomy): domain Eukaryota; kingdom Metazoa; phylum Chordata; class Actinopteri; order Cyprinodontiformes; family Poeciliidae; genus Poecilia; species Poecilia formosa. Next base: position 426,828 of record NW_006800178.1, read on the forward strand.
TTTCTAAGACACTGGATTGTGGGCTTTCGTTCTCATTAATGTAAAAAAAAAATGCTTTGAAATATGCTCCCTTTCTGCAACTCAAACATGAAAGAATTGAAGTGAATGTGCATAAAAACTCAACATGACTCAGTTCTTTGACTTTTTCCTCCTTTATTTGAAATGCATCAGCAGGTTTCACACCAGCAGCAGCAGCAGGCCGTTCTGCCTTGTGTCCTCAAACGAGACGCCTGACAGTTTAGAACTGTGTTGGTGTTGGCAGTCACCTGAACGCACCACTGCATGTGCCAGGTGTATGTTTTCCTTTCAGTCCATCAGAAGCTCTTCTCAGAGGAAGTCCGCTGCCTGACATCAGAGCAGGTCTGACAGAAAACCTTCTAAACCCTGGAAATAAATTAACTCGTAAAGAAAATTGCACATAAAGGGTTTAAACTGGGGCAGTAAGTCGACGTTTTTGGCTTCTGTGCTCTTGTTTTGGTGGTGTTGGTGTCATGCAGGATCATTCTGAAGCGGGGTCAGCTGTGTGCAGCAGGAAGATTAAAGAACAGAAAACCTTCATCTGAACCGTCCATGGAACAACCCGGAACGTTTCTCCTGACTTTCAGCTCAGTGGGATTTCTGGCACCAGGTTCTGCGTTTTTTTGTTTGTTTTTTTAAACCAAACGAAGGGAACTAGGTGTGATTAAACCGACAGAACAGAGGGACGTGGATCAGTACGGGGTCACAGTGTCACTGAGGATCCCTAACCCGGATCAGACCCGGAGGTTCTGCTCCGGCTCTGATCCAAATGCTTCCCTTAAATCAAGGCAGCTCGGTTCAAAGTGTTCAGCTATTTCTCCACTATATCCAATAAATAAGATTCACCTTTTGTGTAAATAACTAAAGATGTCAGAAGTTCTTTTGAGTTTTGGTCTAAAAGAGTTTAATTCTGATGGGTTATGGTCTTTTAAACTGCTTAAATTAAGAAAGTATTCCCCTTAAAAAAATCTTTATTTTTTTTTTCAGCAGTTTTAACCTTGTTTTGTTGTTTTCTGGGGGATTTTAAATTATTGTGTCATATTCTGGGCTTTTTCTCAATGGATAATATATAGAAAAATATATAAAATACATATTTTATATATTTTTTAGGCCACAATAGCGCCCTCTTGTGGCTCCAGAGTTATAATTCCAGTCAGCGTTTTACTGTCATCTCCAGGTCCGTTTTCAGGGTCAGATAATCCCTTCAGACGTGTTTATCGTCGGCTTCCTGTCCTGAAGATGGAGTAACGGAAACAGAGCTGTTTCCCTGGAAACGGTTCAGGGTAACAAACAAGGAAGTTGCCTTTGAGCCACACTTGAGATTCGTGTGACCCTGCAGTCTAACACAGATCTTCTCTCCCTAAAGGTCACAGTCACTTAAAGGTGATGCTTAGCTGGTTCAGGTGTGTCCTCAGCATCCAGAGGGGCGTGTCCTCAGCATCCAGAGGGGCGTGTCCTCAGCTGGAATGTGATGATTCCACACTCCTGCCAGCAGAGAGAGCTGTTTGTTTCCAGGCACTTGTTCCCAGGGCATTTCTAGAGCTGCTACACGCTAAAACTAACCAACTAGTGATGGATCTGTGAAGCAGAAAACTGCCACCAGGTGGAGCTGGTGGTGGAGCTCAGCCAGAGTTGGACTGCAGCGGCAGAGGCGCTGGCACCAGTTCACATCTTTCTGGCAGATGTTGAGCCTCTGGCTGCCTGCTTGCTCTGCCACTCGCTGTAATCTGCCTCTAGCTGTTGGTTTGGGTTACTGCAGCCTGTCTGGGGTGAATCCGGCCTCCCAGCTTGGAACAGGCTCCGCCCCACTCAGAGGGGAGGGAAGACATAAGAACTGGTGCAACACTACCAAATGACGCAGGGGGGAAATGACGCAGGGGGGGGTAAAGTGGCTGACCTTACCGGCAGATTTTCTAACTCGCGTAAAAAAAAAAAAAAAAAAAAAAAAAAAAAGTGTTTGTCCTGTACATTTCAACATTCGGACTAATCCCAGCCTGTCCCCGGGCCCCGACCCCTGGAATCTTCTGGAAACCCAGGATGTGGTTGACATCAACAGCACCTTGCAAAAGTTTTCACACCCCTTGAACTGCTTCATATTGTGAACATTACAAAAACACGCTTGAGATGGTCACATTGGACTTTACACAAGTGAATGCATAAATGAGAAGCAGAAGGATACGTCAGTCCTGCACATCATCCTGAAGACATCATGTAACATGGTGTAGGCAGCATCATGCTGTGGGGTTGTTTTTCTCCAGTGGGATCAGGGAAGCAAGTCAATGGGCTGGGATAGACAGACTGAGCAATATGAAGGAAAATACAGGAAGAAGGTGGAGAACATTACTGAATTAATCAAAATGTAATTCTGCAATGTACTGACCCGGTTTATTCGGAGACAATACTGAAAACCATGTTTTCCTTCCATTTCCCATTTATTCACTACTGTGTCTTGGTCTGCCACAATAAATCCTAATGAACAGGCTGCAGTGTGTAACAAAAGATGGAGTATTGAGGCCATGCCAAGGAAATAATTAAAAAAATAAAATTACAAGAAAAGATTTACGAGAATAATACTCAAATAAAGTCATAGTATTAAGAGAATAAACACATATAACTTTATTCTTGTAATTTAATTGTTTGTTTTATTAGTATGGCCCTAATACTCCGTTGTAGTTACATGACAAAACAGTGAAAAAGTTCAAAGGGTGTGAACAAACAAAAACCGTCTGATGGTGGGAAACCGATCCAGGTTTGGGAGGGAGGAACTGTCAGGGCTCACCAACCAGCAGATCAGCCGAAACGCGGTTTGATCAAATGAAAGTGGGAGCCTGGTGAAGCAGGTGCTCGTAGAAAACAGTCACATGTCCAGTCACACTCATTTTCCTCTTCCACTTTTTAAAATTCAAAATAATTATTACAATATTTTTCCAGTATTAAATAATTTGATATAAAAAACACGCAAAAAAAAAAGACAGGGTGGAAGAAATGGCAATGCTCCCTCTAGGATTGCCCCTCCCCTACACACACACACTTCCCCCCTCACAATATACACTTCTATACACATCATCATCATTGACCTTCCTCCTCCGTGGTTCTTTCCCCTGACTCCTCGGTTCATGCAGTACCTGGTACATCGCAGCTAAACGTCACTTCAAGTCTTTCATATGTTTCAATGCAAAGCTGCACAGATGTGAAAAAAAGCTGGAGGGGTGATTTTCTGTCTTGCTAACTATATACATATACATATTTATATATTTAAATTGTTACTCATGTTGGATTAAACATGTAACCATGGGAATAATGAGGATTAATCTGAGATTAGGAGTAGCTTCGCCACTTGCTTAGAGTCCGAAGGAGACCGAGAAGAGACAGGTGTTTTTCCTCTCCGCAGGAACAACGGGACCTGATTGGTCAATGAGCTACAGTCAGAGTCACCGCCTCCTACCACTCACTGGTCAGTTTGGTGCTTTGGTCCCGTTTGGGAGGGGCGGGAGGCGGGCCTCGCCGCAGCGTTGCATAGCCTGAGATGTTGCCATGTTTGGCCGATTGGGAGCGCCCGTGGTGCCGCGACAGGGTGTGGGAGTGTCCCCGGACCCCCTGCTGATGCTGTTGCGGCAGGAGCTCTGGGGGGGGAGGCGGCAGGAGCGCCATGTCGTCCATTGTGCCCACGGGCTCCATCTTGGAGGAGGGGATCAGGTGGGAGGAGGTGAGCGAGCCGTGGCGCGACACTGACTTCCTCTTCAGCGTGCGGTTCAGGTCCTCCAGGAAGTGAGGCTTGAAGGCCAGAGAGGCAGGCCCTGCTGACTTTGGGGAGGTAGGGGGGATGGGGGAGGAGGAGGAGGAGTAGGACGAGAGGGAGGGGGGTGGGGTTTGGGACAGGGGTGGAGGCGAGAGAGGCAGTGACATGGTGGTGTCGTACTGAGCCGTGTTGCTACTGCGCCGGTTCATCGCCGGAGGCGGCACCGCCCCCTTTTTCAGTGAGCCTTGCTTCCATGACGACGAGGAGAAAGAGGATGTTGCCGACTGTGGAGGAGGCTGCATCTGAGGCTGGGGGTTCACAACGGCGACCTTGGGAGGGTGATGGAACTCAGAGGGGTGAGGCGGGGGAGGGAAGAGCTCCGATTCGGTCGGCGGGGGAGGGAAAAAGTCGGCTGATGAGTCCAGGTGAGGATGCTGGGAGGGAGGAGGCGGGGGAGGAGGCGAAGGGAAGTCAGGCTGATGCTGCTGGCCGCTCTGCAGGCCCTGGATGACCAGAGGCAGGTTGGCCAGGTTCAGCTTCCCCGGCTTAGGGAGCGGCGCCGGAAGGGAGACGGAGTCTTTGGAAGGAGATCCCGTTGCTGAGGAGGAGCTCGACGATGTTCCCGTCTGGGGGGCCTGGCTAAATTTACTCAACAGACTCTCCACCTTCTTGGGCCGCTCCTCCTGAGGGTCTTTCATGGAGGAGGCCCTCTGTGGGGTTGGGGGAGGCCCACGCTTGGTGGACCCCGTGGAGGAGGTCGAGGGAGACTTCTTGATGGGGGAGCCCGACTTGGAGGAGGAAGAGGGCGGAGGAGGAAAGTCTCCTAAGGAGCTGTCAGGGGGAGGCGGGGGGAACTCAGGTGACTGTGGCACTGCGGCGCCCCCGATTTGCCACTTTGGTTTGGCCTTGACTGCAGGAGGGGACTGGGGAGCGGAGCTGGAGGGGGGCAGGGGGGAAGTGTTTCCTGGGAACTGATTGACAATCTGTTTGACCAAAGAGGAGGTAGCCGCGGCGATGGAGACGGACGAGGAGGAGGAGGAGGGAGAGATGGCCAAGTTCTTGGAGGAGAGGCTATGCTGCTTGGGCAGTGTGGGAGGGGGCTGATTCGGGGAGTGTCCCGTTGAGAAGCTCTGCTGCTTCCTGACAGGGCCGTGTCCAGAAAACGGCTGGGTGGGGGACACCGGGGAGAGGGCGATGGGGAGGGAGGAAGGGCCAGACGGTTTTGGGGCGGTCAGAGGAGGGAATCCACCGGAGAAGGTTTTGGGAGGAGCGGGTGGGGGGGCATTGGGAGACAGAGGCCGGAGGACTTGTAGTGATGCTGGGGGGGAGAGTTCTGTGGGAGGTGGAGGGGGCGGGGGGGAACCGTCCTGCAGCGCTGCGGGGGTGAAGTCGTACACCATGTTGGGGAACTTCTGTGACAGGAACTGCTGCAGGCCTGCGTTGGAGAGCTGGGGGCAGGGGTTGGGGAGGGGCTCCGGAGGGGGAGGAGGGGGCAGCCCGTTGGCATCCAGGCCCTCTGGAGGAGGGGGTGGGAGGCTGTGCGGCTCCAGTGCCTCCTCCTCTGGCAGAGGCGGCGGCGGGAGACAGTTGGGGCTTGGCAGACCGAACTTTAGGGCAGCCATGGCCGAGCCAGGGGCCGGTGCCACAGGTGGTGGAGGAGGAGGGGGCGACGGCGGGGAGGTGCCGTAAGAAGCTGGGAGGGTGTTGTAGTTCTGCAAGGGAAGGGGGGTGGTACCGGCGCCGGCCGCCTGCTGCGTTCTAGCCTGGTTTTGGCTCTGCAGGCGAGCCAGAGTGCTGTACTTCACGTAGGAGGAAGGAGGTGCCCCCTGGTGGCCCATACTGGCCACGGCGGGTGGAGGGGGGGGAGGAGGCGAGGGCGGGGATGGAGAGGAGGAGGAGTCCTCGGACGGGACGAGCCCATCGGTGTAGCTGCTCCGGGAAGGCGGAGTCTGAGGCTGGGGGGAGAGGCTGGGGATCTGGACAGGGATGGGCCTACTGATGGGGTCCATCTTCATCATCTGTGGGCAGAGGAAGAGAAGTGGTGAGGGTGGAGGAAGACAATAAAACGTACAATTTGCTAAAAACAAACGAGATGCAAGAAATCCGACATCAAACCAAACAGAGGAGAACAAGATCTGGTTAAAGGTAAGGTAATTTTATTTATATAGCACATTTTCAGCAACAAGGAAATTCAAAGTGCCTTGCTTATAATTAAAGGTTATAAGCAGTTAATAACGCTCCTACTGTCTTCATTCAGCAGAAATCCAGATTAGTGTGTCCTTCAAGACACGTGTTAAAGTCAAGGCCTGGGGGGGAGTCCATTGCATTTTTCTGTAATAATAGTCAGAAAAATGACTATTATTACAGTCATTTTTCTGTAAAAAAAATGACTTGAGTTGTTGGCACTTGAGTTGCCAACAACTCAAGTGATGTTGGCAACTCAAGTTGCCAACATCACTTGAGTTGGCAACTCAAGTGATGTTGCCAACTCAACATCACTTGAGTTGGCATTCAAGTGATGCCAACTCCCACCTGCAGGTGGCAGTATTTCTTACTTCTGCTACACTGCTAGCTTAGCTGTACTTTATTATAGTCTGGGTGGGACTGATGAGGCGATTAACAAGTCACATTTAATGTCATACCTAAGCACAAATATTTCAAAATTCCTTGCAAATCTTTCTAAATTAGCACCGCAAAATCTGTGATTATGACTGCAAAAAATAAAAATTACAAAGTGAAAAGATGCGCAACATTTCATTTTAAGAAGTACTCATTGAATGGAGACACAGCTTTTTTAAAAATATATATATTAATATTATAACAACCTTTGAGACTGTCCATGATCCTAATATGGCCTGAAATCAAAATGAGTTATGAGTTTGACCTCTTTCTGCAGGTCTAGAGGCAGACTTCTACTGATGACTTCTGCTCTCTCTGTCCTTTTTTCCCTTTAAAATTGGAGAATTTTCACCCTAAATTTCACAAAAATAAGACTGTTTCTTCTTTTCATTAAGATATTGCGTGTTTAGTTTATTTGCGTAACAATTCAAAGCTTTAAAAAAATGCAATAGCATTTCTCCGGGTATTAATTAGAACTCATTTTTCAACCCTTGGATGTAGAAAAGGTTTGGACAGCCCTGATTTAAGAGACAGGAGATGTTCTGAAAACAGATCCTGTTTCAGCAAGAGGAGCCGTAAAGAACAACAAGCTAATACAGGAAGTGAGGACGGAGCAGAGGACATGCTGAGCTCTGGTCCAGCTGGGCCATCACTTCCCCGGTTCCATTCCAAACACATCCTGCCATCAAACAAACGCCTGGCGTGGAAAACGGCCAACTGCTGACGTTTCCTGAGAACAGATCTGGACGCTGATGTTTCACTGAAGCATCTGGAAGTAGAGACGCCGTGCAGCAACACGCTCATTATCCATGTGGGAATGCAGTGAGGCAGGCGCGCTGAGCTGGCTTTAGTCCCATGATGCATCTGTTCAGCTGGGATTTGATGCTCAGCTTTTGAATATGGGAATTCTGACAGCAAAACATTATTCGCTATACACTCTCTGCAGTACGGCAGCTTTTATAATATTCTTAATAAAGTATTTGTAAATAGAGTCTCTTTATTTCTGCCTCTTCCTTTATTTATTTGCAGATTTCCCATCATTCCCAGTGTGTCTTCACTTCAAACACAAACGCCAAACAGACAGGCTGTTAAAGACTTCACATGCTTGTTACGTCACTTCCTGTCTAACCTCCACTGCCTCCTCCTCCCCCCACACAGAGAGGAACCATCATTCGTCCTTTCACCTTTAAGCGCTGATAGAAAAGCAGAACGGAATTGTGGGAACAGAATAAAAATGATTGATTGATTTTGTGTGTGTGTGTGTGTGTGTGTGTGTGTGTGTGTGTGTGTTCACACCTCTCCTTGCGTTCCTCTCCTCCAGGCGTCAGAGAAGATGGAGCTGACCACACTCTGGGAGCGGGTGTGTCCGGATGACGCCAGCTCTGACACGCCGCTGTCTGATTGGCTGGAGTGGTTGGACTGCGACTCTGTGGGATTCAGCAGGAGGTCAGAGGTTGAGTCGACAGCAGCGGCACTATGAGGTCACGATGCACAGCGTGGCTTTACCGGGACTAAACCAGCAGTTTCAAACTGCATTCCTCAAGGGCCGGACTGCTGCCACTTTTACAGGCTTGACTCAAACGACTACTCTGCCTCGTCAACATGCAGTCACGCTCTACAGAGCTCTGCTAACAAGCTAACGTTGGAGCCTGAAGTAGCAGGACAGCGACTGAGGACTGGAGTTTGAGACTGAAGGATCTGGAACAGACCTGGGAGGCTGGAAGAGCTGGAGCCAGACTTGATGGAAGAAGAAGAGAGGGAAGACCAATCGTAGGCGGCCTCTGTCCTCCTCATGGCCTCCTGGAAGTTGATGTACAGCTGCTTCCCGTACTGACAAACACACACACACACACACACACACACACACAGGCAAACACACACGCATACAGCTTAGAACCGCCCCACTCTCCTGTCCAATGCTGCTTTCAGTTCACTGAGGCTTGTGGATGTTTCTTCTGCAGAGACTTATTAAGCTTTTCAGCCCTGCTGAGATGTGGACTTTGACTAGGCTGTTGGAGCTGCTTGATTCTTTTTGTTTTCAGCCATTACAGAATTGAATGGATGTGAAAGCAGGAAGTGGAAAGGTCTGACCAAGTGAACTGGGCCCAGTAAAACCAGTCGCCTCATATAATTTAGCTATAAGGTCAACTTATTGCTAGGTAACAGGTGGATGGCTTCCCAGTCTGTAAGCTAGCTTAGAGACGCAGCATATAGATGTTACATCTGTAATCCAATCAGTACCTTTGCAATGCGAATACTGTTGATCCATTGTTGGAGAGTTCTGATGTCATCACAGCACAGGTACTTTATATACTGAGACTTCTTCTGGATCTGGGGGTGCTAAACACACACACACACACACACACACACATAAAATTTCAAATGTCCGTCTGTGTGTAATTAAATGTGGTTCATTTAGTGATAAAGTTCCTAATATGAATTTAAGTAATAATACAATTCATTGAACAGGTCTGTATGGAGTGTAAAGACAGTTTCTGACCAGTAGGTGGCAGGTGTAGACCATGACTTGGACATTTTACCTTCAGCACCATGCAGAAGTCAGTAGGAGCCTTGTACTTGCTCTTGTAGTCATGACCCAGGTAAACATTGACGTGATCCAGCTGGAGGAAACACACCAGGTCCCTGGACGTCTGGAAACAGGCCAAACAGAGAGCTTCAGCTTTACCACACACACAGAGGGTCCCTCCACCCAGCCTCCGTCCGTCACACACCTTGGCCTTGCCCTTTGGGACGTAGTAGATCCCAGATGCTCTGAGCAGAAAGTAACGTTTCTTCCATGACTTTTTGCCGTCCTCTTTCAGCCACAGCACTCCCTCCATCTCAGGGACAGACACCGAACTGCCTCCGAAGCACTCCTGGGAAGCAAATCGAAGCTTTTCCTGTCAGTTCTCCTGTTTCTGCCTAAAGATTTTCAAGTGGGAAAACATGGGAGTGTATCCAAAGAAGGCCGAACTAACCCACCTCTAGCAGAGCTTCTTTGTTCCTCTCTGCCATCTCGCACGTCTCCTTCCGCCCCAGTAAGTAGTTCTGCAGCAGACGGGAAGCATGTGAGAAAAGAGGAGCAGGTTCCCAGGTGCGGGCAGATGTGTGTGTTCTGTTTACCTGTGGGTTTTTGAACAGGGCGTACTTCTCGATGCGCTCGGTGAACATGAGGCGGTTCTGGCTGTCTCTGGTCCAGTTCAGCAGGTTCTCCACCAGGTTCTCGTGGTCCTCGAAGATCCGTTCTGCAGACAGGGAGACGTGCATCAAGACGTGAAAATCAGAAGAAAAAAAAGATTATTACGACATTAGCATCAAACACACACGCAATATGGCTAGTTGGTGTTTAGATTTTGCTAATAACGTCTTCCAATAACGTAATTACCTAGTCATATTTTCAAAATTCCCTGGGAAGAGATGCAACCATAAATTTCCTGGTTCATCTTTCTTGACCTTCCCACACGTTTATGGAGGGAACTAACAGCAAACAAAAACTACAAAACAGGATCAAATAAGAGCTTCATGTCAGCTTTGTTCAACAGGAACAAAGTATGCATCTTGCTCTGTGTTGACCTGAATCACTCACATCACCAATGCTAACCTAGCTAGCCACAGTTTTTTTTTTTTTTAGACAGCACATCGCTAACGAGTCAAAACAGGCCAAAGCCATGAAGTCTCCAGCAGCAGACATGTGACCCCAGTTCAAAACGCCTTTAAAGAGGCAGAACCACATCGCAACAATCCCTCATCAGCCTTATAAAAGGAGGTAACGGCTTCATGGCTTCACCGAAGCTTCTGCTGCCGACTGAACTAATGATGCTAATGCTAATCCACGACCTGAATCCATTAGTCAGCAAAGGTTTGCTTACTTATTCTCACACAGATGGTTCTTATTTGTTCAGGGTCGCATCCTGTTACTTCATTCACAGCAGAATAAGGTAAAAATAAAATAAAAAGAAACATTTTTCTTTCCTCTTTTTGAGAAATGTACCAAACTGGAACTACGTAGGCTGCTAGGACAAAGTAACACTTTATAGTGTTTCATTCTAAAGTGTTAATTTAGGAACAAAGTGTTTGAAAGGCGACAATGTTGAAAAGAAATAACTTCTGTAAAATAATCATATTTTTTGTGAGTCCCACATCCAACACGTCATGATTTGAGTCAGGTTTTAGGCCCAAAACAATCCAAAAAAGAGGTTTTAAATATGCATTTCATGACAACATATGAGGATTTTAGAACCAACACTTATTTATGATGTAGACCAAAAACAAATCAACGAGAGCCAGAATCAATAAGGACCAAGGCTGGCCAGACAGAGCCATGAATCTGACGGGAGACAAAATGAGAAGCATGAAACGGTGCTGGTTGTTTTACCACTAAGCCTGTCCAGGTTCTGGTTGTTTTGCTCCAAGACAAGAACTGAACAAAAACAAGGACATTTCACACTGACCACGAGTCACTTTGTATCCACCTGGGGAATGTTTCAAACCAAACAGAGGACTTAAAGTCATGTTCTACAGTGCACTAATAATCTGCCAAAAGAAAAGACTCCAAAAAATAATAGCTGACATCAGAACGACACATTACTGAGCTAATGGCTGGATCACATTAACACTACAACAGGGGAACAACCATAAGCTAATGGGAATCGAGCACAATACAAAGTCTGAAAATACAGTACACAATTAAACATATTATAATGGTAATTGTAATTATGAGATTTTATCTCCATAATTCATGAAAATTCCATAGGAAACGACTGACAGTGATTTGCAGATACGAAATGGATGTAATGGAATTCTACTGGACAAAACAAATTGGAAAGGAGGAATGTGACCTGGAGCTACATGAAGCATATCTGCCGATTTTACTGCTTTATATCCTCAGCTTTGTCTGGCTTTGCAAAGACAGCACTGAAACTTAAAATATATAATTTAATGTTGACATGCACGGTTAAAAAGAAGAGAACCGCTACTCTTATTTCCTGCAGGGGGAAAAAAAAAAAGTACAGCTCAAAGGTCCTGATCTAACAGGAAACCAGTTTAATGCCAGGCGTCCAAAAGCCGCCAACTCCAGGTCCAACTGATTCCCTTCACTACTACTTACCACAATTTAATAAGATGAACTACTGTGCCTTCATTCTGTGTACACAAAAGCTTTTGATAACAAATGTTTGAGACAATACTATAAAGTTGATGGCACTGCAGTATCCAAGTTTTCGTCTGTAGCAGCTGGATCAAACTCATCTGTGTGAACATTCAGTCACTGTTCAGGTGACTGTGTCTGTGTGGAGGTGTGCACTCACCCATCTGCAGCTCTGTGATGGTTTCCACCAGGGACCAGTCTGGACTGTAACCACAGTGAGATTTATCCAGCAGACTGTCCAGAACCTGAAGAACAGGAGACACAGTCAGGTACTGACCCGAGGACTGACCTCAAAACTACTCCGGCTTCAGATTAGGCTTGGGACTGGCATTAATAAAGACACCATATGTCTATGAGAAAATAAAAAATATATATATAAAATACAAAAAAAAGAAAAATAAATAGCCCCATCAGTAGACCTGGGATTAAAATATTTAAGGTACTTTTTAGATAAATGAGTGTAAGACCTTTGAAGAAAAGCTTTTCATAGATGGGGATGAGGATTATGTCAATATGATGTCTTGGACAAAAAGCTCCATGTCCCCACAAAATGAAAACAGCTATTCCTGACCTCAAACTTTATAAAAACAAACAAACAAACAAAAAAAGAATCAGTGGTGGTTCTACTGGTGCAGGAGCAGAAGGTGTACCTGTCTGACCGTCTGTCTCTCGTCCACCATCATGGTCTTTGAGCTCTCGTCTGACAGATGAACACGGATGACCAGCTGTGAAGAAGAGCAGAGGAGGTCAGCCGTCATGTTCCCGCACATCGAAGGAGCAACGCGTCGCCCAATCGGCTCTCGGAGCTCTGACTGGCGTCCAAGGCTTCATATCGCAAACCAAGAAGAGGGAGCAGCTTTCAACGTGGTTCCAGCAAATCTTTGCTTTACTTTGATTGTTTGAGCCGAAAATGTGACCCAGAAAAAGGAGCAAATTGAGCCGAAGGCGGTCCATTTCACCGAGCCCCGTCCTCTTATTCTGCAGCATTACCCTTTACTGAATCACATGCATGAGTGGAAGACTGCAGACTCTGCTGCAGCAAAGGGTTTCAGCAGGAATCCGACTGGAGGATGATTCAGTCAACCTCTGGTTAAGCTAACGCAGCTGAACGGAGGCAATGCTTTGATCCTGATTCCTGATTCGGAGGTTAGAGTTGATCCCAGTTGGACCACAAGTCCAGATCTGGAAAGCTCCCTGAAATGTCCAAAATTTAAAGGGTACATAGTGCCATTTTATAGCACAGTCAAACAACTATCCTGTCCTCCTGGACAGCCATGGCGTCTCTCCTGTCCTTCTTGTCCAAAACTTTGAACCTCACCATGAGTTTAATCACATGGCACCAATTCACAACATGTCATCTCCAGACTCTGGCTTAATGACAGCCTGTCTTATCGATTCTAAAACCAGCTGTGGTTTTAAAATCAAATTTAAAAAAATCACAATTATTAAAGTCTGCTGGAACCTGGAGGATCCTGGGACATCAGGGAGTTCAACATCAGCAGGGCCAAGCCAAACACTTCCTGGACACGGTCAGACGGGACTGGAAATGACTGAGCTTTTTGGCCACAGTGATAATGTTGGGACGAGACAAAGTGAGGCTTCAAACATGAGACTGGAAGTGAATCACACAGCATCCAGTGTGTATCCTGATCCAGTAGCTGAAAACACAAACATTGCATCAAATCTTGTTTTGAGTTGTGAGCCTGAAGGAAACCTGGAGAAACTCACTGTCCAACATGATCACTTTCATCTCTGAGCAGAATCGATGCAACAGATGATTTATTCCCAAAACACTAACACACACACACACACACACACACACTGAGGAGCTGGAGTCCCTCTGTGTGTGTATAGTAAATCCTGGTTGTTAATCCAGTCTCTTTGGGATTTTACTTGCAGTGTTCATTATGTTGAGTGGCGTGTGTGTGTGTGTGTAGGTTGACTCCAGTTGTTATGACTGGAGCTTTTAAAAGTGCAGTAACACTAACCTGACCCAGAAACCCACTCCTCCCAACACATGTACACACCAACAGAATATAAATATACACTGTGTGTGTGTGTGTG